>NC_043986.1:8968889-9268889 GCF_902150065.1 Myripristis murdjan | reverse complement strand
GCAGGACAGGACAGCCACAGCGAATCCGTCACATGAACGACGAGTTGCATTCCTCCACTGAACATGTGCTCATCTGTAATTAAGCAGTGAAATGAACAGGAAACGTCAAATCTGCAGCCATATGCCTGAGCAAATGTTAACCTGCAGACTGCATCGCTGGCAGGGACAGGGGTGATTCAGAAATAAATACAACCAAGCCTTGGTTTCATCTAAAAAAAAAAAAAAAAAAAAAAAAAAAAAAAATTCTGTAGGTATGGACTCGTCCATTTTATGTGGAAAAGCATGTTTTTTGTTTTAAATAATTATTGCATAACACAATTTTATTTCCAAATTCATTTTTGGAATAAAAGGAGAAAGAAAATCGATTAACAAATTCTAACAAGATGATGAAGACATTGTTTTGACAAAATAATTTCTTTTAGGCATACTATATATTCCAAATGAATACCATTACCACTGCGCTATCCTACAATTAAAATTAGGGCTGAACAAGCCTAATATCCAATCTGTGGGCGCGCCTGTTTGTGCACGAGAGCGTGCATTCTTAAAGTAGGTTACAGCCTATCTGCTTCATTTCACATATTTAGGATTGATTTCACTCATTACAACACGGGCGAATAGGTCCGGCGGAGCAATTCAAATATTTCATAACGAAATAAAATATGAACATACTGTGTTTTTCTGTCACTTCCACACAAATTAATTCATATTGCATTAATTGTATTTGGTGCATTGGGGATATAACACACACGCTGAGCTAAGGAAGAATTTAAAAATATGAAAAATTATATGTAGGCTGGTGAAATAAAATAAAAGAAGGTAATTAGATGTTGCTTAAACATGGAGTGCTCTCGGACAGAGGTGTTTGGGCGTTGATGGCAGTGCGTGGCTGCAGCGCGCGCCTGAAATTTAATTTTTGATCCTTTCCTTCATTCATAATGTCAGGGGCAACACCACTATCATTTTCTGAATTGACCATTTTATCCTTGATCACTCTACCGGTGAAAATAGAGTCCCGGTGAGAGGGTTAGCTCTATGTCACATAGTCTCTCTCTCTCTCTCTCTCTCTCTCTCTCTCTCTCTCTCTCTCCCGTGTCATGCATGAGGGGCTCTGCGCGCGAGCCGTTGCGGACACGTGCACGGTCCCCTCAGCTTCGTGACGCACAGATTCCTGCGCTCGCGGTTTGCGCCTGTCACCGTGACATAGCAGGACCACCGACCGACAACCGCTTGGCGCAGGAGAAGTTAAAATTATCTGCATTAATATCCATGTCATAAATATTTCTCAAACTATTTTTTTCTTAACGACAAATGAGGAAATATTTTCTTGTTGCTGTTTTGGGGAATTTCTCGTCAAATCGGACGCTGAGGAGTTTTTTTGTGGAGTGAGATGGATTATCAAGAGGAGAGGGGTTTTTAACGGAGCGGGGGAAACGGTTGGGAAGCCGTTCGCGGGCTGTGTGTGTGTGCATGTGTGTGTGTGTGTTATTCGCCACGTCGAGGCAACAGGCATGATTTTATAGCAGCAGGGGGAAAAAATCAAAGAAATCACCCTGCATGCATCTGTCACTCTTCTCTTTACTCAGTAATCTCATTTCTCCGTCGAAGAACCTCTTTTAATTCGGGAAAAAAAAGATGGCTCACCTAATCCGACACAAGCTGACCAACAAGCTGACCAATGCGGCCCACACAGTGTCCAACAAATCTCAGGCCAAGGTCAGCGGGGTTTTTGCCCGTTTGGGCTTCCAGGCGGCGACGGACGAAGAGGGTTTGGGTTTTGCGGAGTGCGATGACTTGGATTATGACTACAGGCAAGGGATGCAAATGGACGTCCTTCAAGGAGACGAGGAAGGGGGACAAATGGATGGAGAGGGGGAGATGGAGGGGGACAGCCACTACCAAAGAGACGGCACCGGCCCGAGGCCCTCTGCCCTCAAAGCGGCAGGCTCGCTGGATGAGGCAAAACCAAAAATCACCTCTTGGGAAGCTGGATGGAACGTCACTAATGCCATTCAGGTACACTGGATTTTTAATTTTATTTATAATATTGTCACATGGCATGCAAACATGATGTATTTGAGGCCTACACAAACGGACCAAAAGTCACCTTGAAAGAGTTTTTTTAATTTATTTATTTCATCAAGACATTTCAAGCTGTGCAAAAGGAGGCCGTTTCTGGGAATGCGCCCATTTTCACACAATCAGAGATTAGGATGAAGCAATGGAGTCAAAACGAACAAATGAAATGATTCTTCAAACAGACTATAGGCTATTCAAATCGTTCTTCTTAAATATAAAAAAAAAATGCAGGCGAAAACGAGCGCCTATAATTCAGTATTAATAGGCCTGGTGAATTTATTTCAACTGAAGAGCTTTATATTTATTTATTCAAATCTTTTTATCATTAGAGAACAGCTCCCCCAGTCCTATCTGCAAGGAGGCCCTGTGTGCCTTTGATAACCCTGAGGGTGAATGGCATCTTTGTGCTTATCAATCCTATCATCAGATTTAATATGTTTCATTAAAAAATAAAAGTAGAAATTTTACTTGAAATAGTATTTTCTCATAAATTAATTCGATTCAGTATTTAATCAAACGAAAAACAGCTTTTGTCAGGGCGCGGGGAGGAAAATGAGAAAACGATTGGTAAAGTGATGCTGAGGATTAGGGGAAACAATAGCGCATTCAGTCCACATTTTCTGTATTATATAATTTAAAATGTATTTTATTTTAATTTATTGTCGTTTATATTATTATGCAACGCGATCGGCTGTGTGATTCACTCCTTGCATGCCTGGGCTGGCTCGGCCTGTCACTGCGATGTGGGCCTCGTCCATTACCACTCAACTGCGCCTCTCTGTCCGCAGGGCATGTTCGTCCTTGGCCTGCCGTACGCCATCCTGCACGGCGGCTACCTCGGACTCTTCCTCATCATCTTCGCCGCCGTGGTGTGCTGCTACACCGGAAAAATCCTCATCGCGTGTCTTTACGAGGAGAACGAGGACGGTATATTGGTGCGCGTGAGGGACTCCTACGTGGACATCGCCAACGCCTGCTGCGCGCCCCGCTTCCCGGCGCTCGGCGGACACGTGGTGAACGTGGCTCAGATTATCGAGCTGGTCATGACCTGCATCCTTTACGTGGTGGTCAGCGGCAACTTGATGTACAACAGTTTCCCGGGGCTTCCGATCTCGCAGAAGGCCTGGTCCGTGGTGGCCACGGCCGCGCTCCTGCCGTGCGCGTTCCTGAAGAACCTCAAGGCCGTGTCCAAGTTCAGCTTGCTGTGCACGCTGGCGCACTTCATCATCAACATACTCGTGATCGCCTACTGCCTCTCTAGGGCACGCGACTGGGCCTGGGAGAAGGTCAAGTTCTACATTGACGTCAAGAAATTCCCCATTTCGATTGGCATCATCGTGTTCAGCTACACCTCCCAGATCTTCCTGCCCTCCCTGGAGGGGAACATGCAGAAGCCCAGCGAGTTCCACTGCATGATGGACTGGACTCACATAGCGGCCTGCGTCCTCAAGGGCCTCTTCGCCCTGGTGGCCTACCTGACCTGGGCAGACGCCACCAAAGAGGTCATCACGGATAACCTGCCCTCAACCATCAGGGCCGTGGTGAACCTCTTCCTGGTTTCCAAGGCGCTGCTGTCCTACCCGCTGCCGTTCTTTGCAGCTGTTGAGGTTCTGGAGAAATCTCTGTTCCAGGATGGCGGGAGAGCCCTGTTTCCTGACTGCTATGGCCCCAATGGACAGCTAAAATCATGGGGTCTGGGCCTTCGCGTCGCCCTGGTGGTGTTCACTCTGCTTATGGCCATCTTTGTCCCCCACTTTGCCCTCCTAATGGGTTTAACTGGAAGCCTTACCGGAGCCGGTTTGTGCTTCCTCCTGCCCAGCCTCTTCCACCTGAAGCTCCAGTGGAGGAATCTCCTATGGCACCATGTGTTCTTTGACGTCGCCATTTTCGTTATTGGGGGCATTTGTGCCATATCTGGCTTCATTCACTCGATTGAAGGGCTCATAGAGGCGTTCAAGTACAACCTGCACGACTGAGAGCCAGGAGAGAAAACCCTGCTGCTGTTGAATGGAGATGTCCCACAATGCCTCTCTCACATGGAGAGTGATGACGCAGGCCATTATGCATATCAAAACATCATGTTGACCACTTGACATACAAGCTCATGAGGAGGATTACCTGTGTTAAATGTATATCTTTTATTTTGCCTTCGTGATAATGTGCAATAATAAACTCCACAATCATAGTGTACAGTAGTCTGCTCATTCCAGAAATCATGTTTTATTAATCGGACATGAGAGGAACACAACCTCCTCATGAGGGGGGAAACCTTATCTATGCGGGCATTAACAGGCCTGTCCAGGTCTCAGTCATCAAGCAAGGTTATCACAGTTCCTGGGAAAATGTCCGCCATGGGTCCAACTGTGAGTGTGTACGTGTTTATATCTGGGGAATGAAATATGTGCAAAATAATGGAGTGAATATTTCATTATTGGTTTTTGAGCTGCTAGATATACCATTAATCCCACTCCAGAGAAAATATAAGACCACGGCATTCATCAGATGGGATGGTGCTCTGGATTATAATCAACCATAAATAACTTATGTGTAGTTGTTTAAAGAGAAAATTTCAATTTTTTTTTCTGTTTTTCTCGATTGTATGCCTATAGTAGTCCTCGTTGACACGTTTGTTTTTCTTGGTGTTTCAAGTGTCATTCTGGATGAAGTGAATTCAAAGTGCAAGACGTTGGGTCCTAAATGTGTTCTATGAAAACTGTTCGTCTGATAATATTCTATTCCTGTTGAACTTGTTTATTGTGCTTCAATGGAACTAATCATGGTGTGTGAGAAAAAAAAGAGTATTTGTTGAATTAAGAGATAAATAAATCAAATATTTTATGGCTGGTGATTCTCACGTTTCCTTGCCCAGTGAAATGCACCTTGTGATGACTTGAGAAGCCGTCTTTATTTTACTTTTCTTGGTCTGGCCACTGTTAAACATTTGCTTAATGTCTGTCTGCAGAGGAGGATTTAAGAGCTTCCCCTTTTTAAATTGCAGTGAGCTTGTAGAATCAAAAGTCTTGTGGGCTGAAAACTGTGATGTGTGTGACATGAGTCATGCAGCAAGAGTTCCAGTGCAAAATAAGCCTTGGTAGAGTGCAGAGCCCTCTAAAACAGAGTGTAGTAAACAATGTGTGACTAGGATTTTGCTTAAGTCAATGCAGTTTCAGCCACCTTCAGTTTTTGGACTCATAGACTTAATTAATCTTTCACAAGAATGATGAAATTTGTTCAGAATATTACAGACTGCATTCTTCAAAAGATCTAGACCTCAGAAATTAAGATTATTTTTACTTGCAGGCTTGTTCTCAGAATGAGGATGTCATTAAAATAACATTTTTCTATGCAAAACAATGAAGCAGGGGGTATATTTAGTCCAATACCTACGTGCATGCTGGAGGATCTCGTGCACTTACGCGCTCATTTTGTGGAACATGGTGATTTACTCTACATAGTAAAGCTCCCCAACAAACACTGCATAGGTTAAACTAGTGCACTTCCCCTCGTTACCAGTTGGTTGTCTACTTCCCCAAAAAGACTGCCAAGGTGCTTTCCACAGTTTAGACGTCTCATCACCAAGTGCACTAACCAAAGTCTTTTTTTCATGGAGGTTTTGCTTACCTTGGCAATTTTTTGCCAGTCACCACCAACAGACAGAGCAGAGTCGGACACAATAGACTTTCAGACCCTAATTTCCTGTTCTTTGCACACACGCACACACACACACACACACACACACACACACACACACACACACACACACACACACACACACACACACACACACACACACACACACACACAAACATACCAGCCTCTCAAGTGTGAATGTTTGATTATAGTGAATTTCAGTTCTCACTGGTACAGGAAGTCATGTCTCATTAAGGCATGGCCAGAGGAGCAGTGAGTCACACACCAGGGGGAGTCACCACGAGCACACATCAGGAGCTGACTGCCGACTTGGTAAATACAGATTCCATCCTCTCTCAGATATCATACCTAAAATCACAGATTAGGCTTATTAACTTAAGCACTAAAACAAACGTTTGATTCTGAAAGTGAAACGAAAGAGCATTTGGTATAGTTTAGTTCTCTGGTTGTGATGTTCTTGTTCTGGCTGCTTTCACTGTAAAACAGAAGTGAAAGCAGCGGCTGCCTCCACCACAGGCCGGCCTGCAGAATGCTGCCATCCCTGCTCATATCTCTCATCTTTGCTACTTTGACTGGCGGAGAAAATCCTGCAATACAAGTCATTTTGAACAACAAAGGACTTCAGTACGGTAAGACAATATGAAACAGTTTCACTCTCTCATGTGCAAGTGTTCATTGGAGAAATAATTAACCAGCTATTTATCACAGCACATTTACTAAAGAGGTGTGTCTCAGTGCCCGTAGCTATGAAGTCACCATTACATTCATGGCAATTAAAATTAAAATTTCCTCCATGTTCTGTGCGTCCCAGGCAAGAATGTGGGTGCAGGATGGATTCAAGACAATCTCAAGAGGGTCACTCTCCCAGACATCAGCGGTAAAATCAGCATCGGCTTCCTGGGCAGCGTAGGATACACACTCACAGGGTAGGATTACATTTGCTGTGATCCTCAGAGAGACATAAGATGGATACAATTGTGACTTTAGCAAACAAGATAGCACTTTTTCAAGCTTCGTATCTCAGTTGAAGCTTGTGTTTTACTTACCCCTGCAGACGGCCTTTAAGGTAAGACTGTTCACCAGCTGGGTGTCATGTGCAGTGGTGGAAAAAATCAGCAAATTACTGCTCAAATGGAAGCACTGTTACTCTGATGATATTTCTGATTAAAAAGAAGTCCTGCTGTAATGTAATCTGCTTAAGTAAAAATATAACTTGACTCATTTAAAATGCAGTCAGAGTAAAAGTCATTGAGTTACATTTTTAGAAACAATAACTTTATTAGATGTGGTCTTTTCCGTGCGATTCTAAGAGGATGAGAATAGAAAGTCCAAACTAGATTCACCAGCAAAGTAAAGCCAAATTATTCCTGATTCCTCTCATCTCTGTTGACTGTCAATTCACTGTGAACGACATCACAATTCATTAGGTCATGGTGGTCCAGCTTTAAAATGCAGCTGAGTATCCAGCAACACTTCAGCAAAAAAGCACTTCAGTAAAACTAAAATTTCTAACTTTAAAAAATGCTGAAAAGAAAAAGGTTACTTCCACCGATTTCTATTTGAAGCATAACCTTTCAAGTCCAAGTTCCAGGTTTTGCATTTATATTTGCCCTTTCAAACTTTATCTGTGCCGCTGAAGTGATTTGTGTCACCTTCTCCTGAACCTTTGACCTTTCTGTGGGGCTTCCCTTTGAGTTTGTGTTGATGTTTGGCTTCAAAATGAAGGATCATAATACGACTTACGTTTAATAGCTGTTACTGTCTGACAGTCATGGACATGATAAAGTGCATATAGTCTGTGGCTCCTGTTAGATTGAACTGTCACACCTGATCTATATCTACACCTGTGTTTTGCTCTTCATACGTTCTAGCGTCTCCGTGAAGCAGTGTGATTTTCCAGAGCCGTCTGTTCAGTTCCAAGAGGATATCTCAGGATTCAAGTCTTCAATCTCCGGCCTCAGCGTTGCACTGACCGGCGGCTGGAGGACGCACTATGGGCTAATGTGAGTTTTAAAAAAACAAAACAAAAAAACTCCACTTCCACCGCCCTCCACCGTCTCCAAAGCTTTTAAATCAGGGCTGTTGTATTGGCTGAGGAAGAATCTTCACACATCTGCACACAGTGACTTTGACCTGATCGAGGTGTACAGATAAACATGAAAAGATGAAAATGAAAAGTTTATAAATGGAGTGCCTGGTGTGCTGACATTATTCTCCTTTTTTCTTTTTTCTTTTTTTTTTTGCCACAAACTAGTGTGCACCATCTGATAACACACGCTAAGCATGGAGTCAATTTTTATAGGGAACTGATATTCAGAGGCCACAAAGCGTTTTCAGTTCATCAGAGGACCTGTAATAAAAGAGAAGTGTGTTTCCCAGAATAGTTGTTGTAACATTCCCTGTTGGCTACTCTGAAATCACACACTCACCAAGCTCACATACAACTATTATACACATTTAGCTGAATGCATTTTGTTGATGTAAAATTAAACGCAGTGAGAATTGTAACTTGCCACAGCATCCTACGTATCTGGTGACTGAGACGTATTTAAAATGCATTTCAGTCAGTCATACATAGAAACATGGCCTGTAACTAGAGAGTGTAAATTATAATTAACCTGAAACGTACAGAGGAACTCACACTCTCTCTCTCTCTCTCTCACACACACACACACACACACAAAAGTGGAAATCAGGGTTCCCCAAAAGGTCAAACGCAACCACAAACGTGTCGAGGAGGGAAACCACTGCAATGTGCAAGAAACTGATTATCAAAATATTAAAACCGCTACACAGGCAACACACACACACACACACACACACACACACAAAAAGCTTAAGACTACACTATTGACACGCACTAAAACTAGCTGTTGTACTATATGTATTATTTACAGAAGTATGACAAGTTTGTAGCTGCATCTTTGGGAAATTGATGAAGTGGGCTATAGCTACTACTGTATGTGGCTGCATACACACACACACACACACACACATGTAGGAGTTAGTGTAGGACTTCAGTGTTTTATATTGTAGAGGAAGATTTCTCCAGCCCGTTTGATGTGTGTGCTGATTTATATTTCTGTTACCCGCAGACATGATGGGGGATCGTTCGACCTGGCTGTATTCGATGTGGATGTGACCTCTACAGCGAAGCTGGGGGAGGATGCAGACGGACACCTGTCCATCAGCTCTGTCAACTGCAGCGCTGACGTTGGAGACATAAAGATGCGCTTTCGCGGTGGAGCCAGGTACACGAGGAGAGAGAGAGAGAGAATAAGAGAGATAGATAGATAGATAGAGAGAGAGATTTCCATAGGGATCACACTGATGTGATGCTACAGCCCCTGCACTCTCCCTTGTCTCTAGTGCCATCATCCAGTTTTTCGTGGACAATTTCCGGGGGTATATCGTAGGTGAAATGGAGAGACATGTGAGTATTCCTCTTAATGTTCATCATGTATGATGAAGTACGATCTTCAGATGAAGCTCCGATGCAAAACGCCCAGTGTACAGTATGCAGTATTCTCAAAGATAAGCACAAGCTCTGTTTTCTCCACCAGATCTGCCCAGCTGTAAATCAGTATATTGATGCATTCGAACACCACCTACAGGCCATGAACGGTATTACAGCCCCCTGTACTACACCATGTTTAAAAACCACAGTTGCCACTCATGTTGATACTAACAGCTGGGTTTGTATATTCATCATATTCGATTCAATTCCACACAGTTTCGTTCCCGGTCGATCCGTTCCTGGGCATAGACCTCTCCCTCACCAACCTGCCCTCCGTGGACGCTTCAAGTTTGACGCTGGGCCTCAAGGTAAACACTAATTTTCCTCACAAAGATGATGGTTAAAACTCCTGAACCAAGAAACAGAGGAATTTCTACGCACTCCTGTGTTCACATCCTGGATCTGCTTGTGTCCTTGTGGATGGCCCAGTCAATTTCAAGCTTTTTTTTTCATCATAAGAGAACATATAAACCTACAAACCTATCATACACCTTCTGTAAATAAGACTAACATATTTGCATTCTGTCTAAAATTTTAATATGAAATGAAGGCTTCTGCCCAAATATCTTAATCGGTGTCATGTCTTGCTTGGCTTTCTTTGACGTTCCAGGGTTGTGTGATTGATTGCAGTTGCTTTGACTTTCAACTGTTCAATTAAAGGGCGACTTCTACCAGATCAAAAGTCACGCGGGCCCTCCCTTCAAGGCCGGGCCTTTCACGCTGCCCAAACAGCCGGGCTTCATGATGTCAGTGGGCTTTTCTGAGTTCACCCTGAACTCGGCCTCCTACGTGTACTTCTCAGCCGGGCTGTTTTCAAGACTCGTCAATGACAGCGTGGTGAGTGTGGCCGAGAGGACGAAGCACTCAGTACACAGAGACAGAGAGCAAATAAGAAAAAAAAAGACAGCAATAAAATGCAAATGTAAGTTTAAATGTGGAATTTTAATTTCATCCCTCTCAGATACCTCCCAGCTCTCCTTTCCACCTGAACACCTCTTCATTCGGGCCGTACATTCCCCAGGTATGACGTTCCCTGTCTGTCACTTTCAGAATTGGAAACTTGATTTAAATGGGGAAGAGACTGACTCAGAAATCTGCTCTGTGAAATAAAATCAGAACTGTGCTTTGGATGATGAGCAAAAGTTTTATGTTTGGAAAAATACATAAAGAACCTGGTCTTGAACACAACATGGCATTTTTGTTGTGCAGCAGCATTTACCACAGTCAAAATTGTTATTAATTAAATGCTTTATGTCATTAATTAAATGCTTATATGCTGCCAATTAAAGATATGGCTCTAGCTGTGGCATGCAGTCAGTCTTTGAGGCGTCCTGAATATGATTTGTTCCCTAAAAAAACAGTTTGAGGGTCCACATATTGTCCTCAAAGAAGAATTTTGGAAAACTACTTTAAAATTTTGTGTATGGCAGCTTCTATGACAAAATTTGCCTTAAATGATTTTCAACCATAAAGATAGGACAGGTTAAGATTAAAATTTTTGTTATGAGGATTATTTTTTTCAGCAAATACTGACAATTACTCTTTATGTTATATTATAATATTATAATATTTCAGTGGCTCCCTTTTTTCCTTTTTTAACTCCTCTTTCAGCTCTTGAGAGGCTTGGTGTGTTTGCTTATGTGCACCGTCTTCCTGATGTCATTCTCTGCCTATTTTTACTGCATAAAACTTCATTTGCTTTATTCTTTCAGCTGCTCCTTCCCTCTTTTTTCTGGCAGAGACATTATTGTCTTGTCTTGAGTCTTTCTTGTGTAAGCACGGCCTCGGGTCTTTAGTAAAGTGCATCAGCGTTGTTGAGTAGGTAGGTTGGCGTCTTCATTGTTTCTGTGCTCGATGTCGGTCGCATGATATCCACCGTAACAGACAGAGGTGAGTCGCTGCAGGTCAGGGCTACAGCTCAAAAATATCTTCTCTGTTTTCCCTTTCAAATGACACTACAGCTGTGACGCTTGGACTGCCACTGAAGAGGAAGTGGCTGTAAAATGAAAGCCCATTCGCTCAAACCTCAAAAAACACTGACACACACAAAATAGTGGGGTCAAAGTGTAACTATGAGGGGCCCCCTGGTGTTAGGCCCTTTGCTGCATGTCATCCCCTCTGTCTCCTCTGCCTTTCCTGTCTCTCTCTCTGTTGTTGCTGTCAAAAGCACACATAACCAAAAAAAAAAAAAAAATCATTAAAAAAAAAAAAAAAAATCAACTGTTGAAAAAACAGACAAGTTAGGGCATTTTCTCACTTTAATGCATGGATAAAGATCAAATAATGTAATAAAACACCAAAACAGTAGTTTAATATTACATACTATTAATATATTAAGTCTGGAATATTAATATTTCAGACTTGAGAGGAGACCAATTCATTAAAGCTACCCAATTTAGTGAAAGTGCATGTTTATTTAAAAGTTTTTGTTAATGAATTACTTTATTTATTTGTTCATTTTTTAATTTTGGTTTTTATTTTCAGCTATTTATTTTAGTGGAGTCCATGTTGTTGATGTCAGCCCCTCTCTCCCTCCCCTAAATGTCTTCTTGCTCATCACTGTGTACTATATAATAATGAAAACCTGCTGTGAGTGCCGTTAAAAGCTCCCTGTTGACTTTCTCCTGCAGCTTCCCAAGCTGTTCCCAGACCTGCTGATGAGCCTGCAGGTCTACGCCAGGGAGATGCCCGTGTTTTCCCTCCAGCCTGGCCTCATTAGATTGGGCCTCCTAGGTTCGATCAAGGCCTTCGCCATCCAGCCCAACGCCACCCTGACCCCGCTGTTCAAACTCAATGTTGTGAGTGTTTTAGTGTCTCTGTGTGGTAAACACATGCATTGTTGTTGTTTTTAACCATTTATATAATTGTATCCCCCTTTTGCCTGTTACAGGACTCTAAATTCAGCGGGAAAACGTGGATTTCCGATGGATTGCTGAAGGGCTCCGTGGAAATGGACAAGTAGGCATCATCAGGTTTTTTGGTTAAATTGATCTTCGCTAAACTTGTTCACAAGGTCAAAGGTCAACGTAACAGTGCCGCTCTCTCTCAAACAGCCTCACCCTGACGCTGGTATCAAGTGAAGTGGGGCCTTTCCAGGTATGTGACTGAGAGACAGAGTGTCACGTTCTGCACTGTAGGTTTACATGTTCATCGACTAAACAGCAGCAACTCGTGCTGACGAGAGTTACTCATGTTTCCTCTGCAGACTGTTGCTTTAGAAAACCTTCTGAAGTCGGGGATAAAGCTGGCAGTCCTGTACAGGCTGAACGGTGAGTCTTGAGTTTTGTCTGACTGGATGATGTTGAGCTTTTGCTTCACGTGATTGGTTAGAACAGCAGAGTCACAACCCATTTTACAAGAGGAACCTCTGATTTCTGTAAAAAAAAAAAAAAAAAAGCCCGATCAAGCTCCTCGGCTTTTATTCTGTCTCTTTTCTTTTACATGATCGTTCTCAGGCACTTGCTGTAGTCGCTGAAGGAGTTTTAGTTTATTTCAATCTGATTTTGGCAGTCGATGAAACTTGCTCTGGATAAGAGAGTCAGATGAAGGTCCAAACTGTAAAATATTTCCAGCTCCCTTCCCTCATCATTCTAATCCAGGGCAATCTTATTGTACATAAAGTATTATCTCCTTCCAATCTTAAATACAATGTACTGTCACGGTGTAAAGTCTGAAGTATAAAGGGAGTCTGGTCTGTGTACTTTGAGTTTCCACTCCTTGACCTGACGTGCACTCGTCTATTTTAGCAAAACTGGCCCACGGCTTTGACATACCCAGAATGAAACACGCACAGCTGGTCAACACTGTTCTGAAGGTGGAAGAGGTCTGTATCCATCTCTCTGAGTCTCTCTCTCTCTGTCTCCCTCTTTCTGTCCTACACATATATCTAATGTTATTTTGCTTTTTTTTCTTTTAAAGATGGATTACAAAGCGTCACTGCCAGTGAAAACCTTGTATCTCCAATTTTGGTGATTTTCATGTTTTAATTTGAGTGTCTACATGCTCCTCTATGGGTTCAGAAACTTGACAACCCCTGGGGTTATGAAACGTTCACAAAACTAATTATATAAACTGAAAAATGTACCGTCATCAACCCTGAAACAAGACTGTTTGCCTTTGTTTCTGCTAAATTGATATTATGGAGATATAAGGTTTTGGTTAGGCAGCAGCAAAAATATTTATTAAGCATTTAAGAATTTATTATATCTATCACCAGTTGCAACTTTATAATAGCCATCAAAATAATGTTTATAGATAGCCTACAAACCAATTATTACTAGTGCTATATGTGGTCCATCTATGTATTTTTTCTTTATAAACCATTTCTTAAAGGTTTACAAGTCCTTTAGCAATCATTAACAAATAATATAGTATATATAAATGTTATAATGTGTGCACAAATTAAACTGTTAATAGTTTACTATGTATTAATTATCATTTCATTGTTTGTTAACTGTAAAATAACTATTAACTAAAGTTTAATTAACTATCAATTGACCATTTATTAATGATTTTCCCTGTTTCCCTGTTCCCCGTGAGCTCACTGTGTTCCTTTTTCCCAACAGGGATTTGTGGCCATCTCATCAGACGCTAAGGTGTGGCAGCCAGAGGGAGGCTTCATCTGACAGAGACACACTGGACTGTTTGATTCTGGCTCGTCAGTCGACATGGACGCTTGCTATTTCTACCTGTTCAGAGTCTTGGTCAGCAGAGCTTGTCAGACTTTAGGCCAGGAACCAAACTGGATTAGAGGTGTGTTTCCACCTGAGACTCACATGGAAAAAAAATTACTAGTGTGCAAATGAATATTGTTTGAATTGTTTGATGGAGGTTTAAGATATCCAGTTTGTGTCCTGGCCTCTAAATGATTACGAATCCTCGCTATACCGTCTATGATCAAAACAGATGAACACCTAGTTTATCTTCCGCTACTGCCTCAAGTCAAATCAAAGGAGGGACTGATTACATTTGCACATACACCCTAATTATACATGCTTCACCATAAAATTAAAGATTTAATAATGGAACCTGGGATCATGTCATTTTCTACAAAGGTGGAAAGTAACAGTCCAAGTTGAGAGATAAAGATGAATCCAGTGTCTCATTATTGCCCTCAGATGAAATATGATTAGCCTCAGTGAGCTGAAGGTGAATATTTTACTTGCACTAAGTCGATTATTCTGTGTTGTTGATAATTCTTGATTGTTTTCCATTCTACACTGATAGGAGAATGCTTGAAGATTATCCAGTTCAAGATATTTTGTATTTTGTTGAAAGAGACAATGTGCAAAACATTGTGGGGACAGTTCTTCTTATAACTGCGATATTATTTTCTCATTTATCTGTTCAGTTTTACTCTGCCAGGCCTAATATAGCATGACTTTAATTAACCTGTAAAGACAGAGGAAGCAGTGCACAGGCTGTTTAATGTTTTAGTTACCTTTAAGTCACCAGTGTATTTTTCGAATATATTCCCTGAACAGCTGCCTTTTTAATGAGCTTTTCACTTCAGATGTCATTTAGTTGTAACATAAATCAAAGACACCTCGCTTATATTTATCTGATTTCAAATATTTAACTTATTCTACAGGTTAGAGTTGTTGAAAAATACTCAACAAAAGCACAGTCTGAACTTGTAGCTTGATCTGAATGGCGCTGTTTGAACATTGGAAAAAGACGGATCCACATGGACGAGGCTGGCATATTCCAGGATGCATCTCAAGTGTCCTAAGTGCCACAACATAAGCCTTTAATCCCAGCAGATTTTCTTTACACAGGACTCCAACACACCGACTCATGAAACAATGACATCTCTTTATTTTTTTTATCTTTAAATGTGCACTTTGTTTCTTTTTTATAATTCCGTTACATTTCGACATTCTTGGAATGTGTGTAACGCCAACCAAAATATAAATATATACCTATGTACAGCCACTGTTTTCAAAATGTTCCGCATAGAAAAGCATCACACTTCATCCATGAAACAAGAGACTGCTTGGTTACTGGCCCGCTGATCGGTCAGTTGCATGGCAGACCACAATTTTCCCCACGAGGCTAACCCTGGCAATGAATGACGTGTTATTTACAGTATGAACAAGCGTTCAAACAGAAGCAAAGCTGACTTGGAAGCAGGTTTATAAAAGACAGATGGCCAGACATGGAAGCATCTACCAAATTAATGGGATCCATAAAACAGTTTTACCACCAAGATCTTAACACTATGAACTTAATCTGCTCTGATAACACAGGAATATACTAACTGTGGAGCCTTTCATAAGATGCTTATAAGGCTGAGCTCCAGTCTGGGACTGTCTTTGAACACTGAAAAAAAGGTTTTGTGTTACCAAAAATCCCTGTTCTGTAAACTTTCTTTTGTTGAACTTCTTATTAAAGCCTCATGGGAGGGAGGGCAAGGAGAAGTAAAGGGGAGGATGGAAACAAAAGACTGTAGTTGACTGTGTAGCCTTCCGCTCAAAGTTATGTTTGAGAAGGAGGGCAACAGGGAAACCGAAACAAGGTCAACACTGTAGCACCTGAATGGCCTCAATGGGATAAACCAGGAAAATGCTGTGGTACAAAAACTGCACTGCTGCTTGCAAAATGCTTAACTATGTGCTTTTAAAATGGAGTAAAGATGAACCAACAACCTTGTTAACTATTACTTACTGTTAACTATTGAGCAGTACCATATAAATACCATCTACTAATTGGACAGTATGATAACATGGAACAAAAAATGGGCAGAGCGGGTGGATATGTTCAGGATCACAGATTGATAACTTTGAAAAGTGCTTTGGGTGATAATTTGTGAACATTTCTATTCCTGCTTTCTGGACGTTTTGAAACCAGCATTTCATGTTGGCACACGGAGTGATCCTGAACGTAACCTGACGGTGGAGCTCTTCCTATGACGATGGTGAACATTCACAACACACTGGTGCTGTTGTGAATGCCAACACGCTGCTCAGAGCTCATACACACGGCCTGCCGCTCTGCGCCATTCAAAGATGAGTGCTCTCTGTCGCCCATGGTTAAGTTAGTATGCATATTGACAATAAGTTAAAATTAACATTCAAGTATGCACATTCTTGTACATGTAACACTAGACACGTCACAAGTATAAGAGAACAGACTAACAAAGACAAAACATCCTTCTCCCCAGGCAGTGAAATATCCCTTCAAGTACACGTTGCTCAGTATCACCCTCACTAAATAGTAGATAAAAGGCTTGCAGCTTATTCATAGCAATTTATCTGGGTCAGTGTTTACTTAACTGATATACTCTAGTTTACTTTGAGTGTTTTTTATAGCTTGTCTATAGAGTGAAAGATGGGAGCAGTTTGCACTTTGCAAGTGTTCTAGTCAGTTCTACTGTGCAAGACAAGATTGGCCCGTCCAGAGAGAGGAAATCCATTTCAGAGAATTTTCTGACCCGGCCGTTGGGAGTAATCCCACACTTCAACCTCTGTGTAAGTAACACTGTCACATATTTCACTTGTTCGATAGTTCACTGCAGTCTAGGAGCCAATGAAAGGAGAACATTACAGAGACAACAGTCACAGGTGAGAAGAAAAAAAGGAAAAGAGAAACTTGATGACATGATGTGGAGGCACGGTGTGAATAAAAAAAGAGCATTAACATCACAAGACAAATTCCTGTGAGCTTCAAGTGCAGCCCAATTCAAACCTGTTAGTTTTTTTTTTTTTTTTCATTTATCTTTTTTTTGGTCATGAGCTCAACACTCTGTCTCTCCCTTCAGTGTTGCAACCTTGTGGTGAGTATCAGGCAGCTGAGGGAGAGGGAACAGTGAGTTCTTGTGACACAAACAAATTAAAAAAAAAAAAAAAAAAATACTAAGCTGGGCCAAAGACGAGGTGGTATTTAGCTGTCCTGGCGGATGAGGTGAGAGTTCCCCTTTGAGGGGAAAATGTTTGGAAGATCCATCGGTTCATGATGGTGGAAGCAGAAGGAAGGAGGTGATCATTTGTCGGCCACAGCTGCTGCCATGGGAACGCGCATGGTGCCACGAGCGGTCGCCGCCAACTCCTCGATTTCTGTGTTTAATCGTCTGATGACCCACTCCATTGCCTCACGACCCTGAGACAGACAGGTGCCAAATATTACAACACATTGCATTTAAAAGTGGATACTTACATGTTTATTTGTAGAGTAAAAACACTGTCACTCTCCACTAAGTGAGCAGCAGGCAGAACAAGGGATCAGAAGGGGAGAGACGTAAATGTGAGGGCAGGCGCACCTTATTGGCGTTGACAGAGATGGTCTTGGCCATGAGGCCCTCCAGGTAGCTGCTCAGACTGATGCCTTTTACAGTGATCAGAGCCTCCTGGGTCAGCACTGTCCTGAACACATACACACACACAAAAAAAAATCATCAGTAAAGGTCGCTGACAAACTACATGCAGTCAGTATCAGTGCTGATAAACAGCTGTGCCGTTAGAGTTGAGAAACAGAACTATACTTTTCCAGAACTGGTGCTTTATTTTGTAGCATTCCTCTTCATTTCACCACTATCACACCATTAAACAATAGGATAATTCAAGTTTAAACCACTCATGTTATCTCATCTATCATCATTTGACCCCTCCAAATGTAAGTGGCTTTAAACAGATATTAAATTTGCCAGCCATTTAAAAGAACACCATGTTCAAGATGAGTGAAAATCATGATTACGACTGTTAAAACTGGCCTATTTCTGACAGCATATGAAGGCAGGCAGGAATGTTGTATGTTAAATATAATCTATGAAAAATATTTCATGTGATTTTAACATCCCATCTGGCAATCACATTCACTATCAATTGCTTTTTGAGAGAAAGATTTTTACAAAGTTTGATAATCTACAATATGTATTGAATTTTATGATTCAGCTTCAGGTGTTTTTCTTCTTTGTTACTCCATCCTGATATCATATCATAATCCAAACCATTACACAAGTCTTGGTATTGTGACATTAGCTGGTGTGCGGTTAAGCAGTGATGAATAGTTTCATAAGAAAGCATGTGCAAACCCTTATTTCCAGAAAACAGACATTCAACACTGTGGGACATTTTCATATTTAAAAAGAAAAGAAAAGAATTCAAGCAGTTACTTTTCAGGGTCCTGCGGGTGTGGCTTGTATGTCAACTTCTCATCCACAGATACCATGTTAGTGAAGGAGATCTGCATCAAGAAAAGACAGTAAGAATCAGTGTTCTAACATCACATGTTAGATATTTAACTCACACTCTTCTCACAGACTCTTATAATGAGTGCGATCGAAAAAATAAGCTTCAGTTCCTTGATTAACAACATTACAAACACCTTCACTTAAGGAAAGCCAGGATCAGAGCCATTCAGCCATGACAATGTTCCCATGACTCGACATGTACATGTTCATGAAAGGCAAAGCAATAAACCCAAGTAGTGGGGTTGGGAGATTATTCACTTCAGTATCAAACCAGATTAGACTGACTAGACAAGGAAATGCAGGTACAGACATATGATTTGAGAGAGGGAGACGTAAGGCATTTCCAGCATTTATTTATTTATTTATTTATTTATTTACTGTTACCTTTCTATCTGGATTACCAGACCTCGCTTTTCCTATCCAGGATCAAAATGATTTCCCTGATTTTGATGCAGTTTTTCCTAAACATTGTCAAGTTGGATAATGGGGATCGAGATAATACAGGATCTGGATTTCCAAATATGTGTTTGATGTGCTTTTAAGTAGGGGTCACTCAGTGTGGATATCGATCTAATGACCAATGATTCAACACAGTCAATATTAAGTGAAAATATCCATCTATATCGTTATCTTAGAGATATGCCTCTATTTTGAGATCCCCATGGTACGTCTGTGCCACCATTTCTGTCCAAGCACAACATCTTCCCAAACATTCAAATAGTGCTCATGCCAGGCATGTAAAGATGTAATGGCATATGTAGCAGCAGCCTTTGGTTAATTTGATTCATCAGCATGGCCAACAGCCTATGATCTATTCCTCTGCAGAAAAATAAATCTATAGAAGTGATAGTGTGTCCTCTGATGTTAATAATGGTTTGCAGTCAATCTGATGCAAAGGCATCAGAGTGCAAAGGAGGGCTGAAACTTGCCCATGGAAGGTGTGTCTTCAGGACTCTGGAGAAGTTTGTTAGTTTGGAGAAATGGAAAAGCTTCCATGCTGAAGCTTTTCTAGACCTCTTTGTGAGAGGCTGTGCATGACTAGACAGAGTGACCCAGCTGTCCCGACTGAGGAGCAGGAGTGTGAATTCCTATCAGTATCAAGCAACTCCAGTTCTTACAGATAATGTGTTTAATGACAATGATCCGAGTCAGCCCTACTCACATTAGTGGACTTCAGCTCGAAGGTCTTCTCTTTGGGGTCAACCACTGAATGTTCCTGGACGTAAGTGCATGTTCTTGTTACACCAATGATCTGTGGGGACAGGAGAGGAATTCAGGCCAAGAGTAATAAATACCACTATCCCTGCAGCTCAACAATTTCTCTCATCATGTAACTTACAGACTTGGCCATGGAGGGCAGCCCCCACTCTGTGCTGAGCAGTCTGGTGCTGTGTAACCGTCCCTCCGTGTCCACACGTCTGTCCAGCACGTCCACACCAAACACACTGGGGTTCATGGGGTTGGGGTACTTCTGCATCGCCGCCTTGGTCACCGTCTCCCATGGGTGGCTGTTAAAAGCAACAGGAACATTATGGAGAGCAGTCCCAGGTCATGTAATAGCAGACACCAACAATAGAACTGTAACAATTAGGTGGTTTAGCGCTTTAGAAAAGAATAGCAAAAACAAAAAAAAAGTTAAACCTTTTACAAAATACTGTACATGAATTCATTTTCTTCATCAAAAACCAAAACCACAAGAGACAATGTGTCAGCAAAAACATGTGACAGCAGACATGGTCAGCATTTTCAACAATACCATCAAGAAACATGCACAGTGAGATTTTACAATTGATAATCACAACATTACACTTTAGGAACTGAGTTTCTTTGCAAATACCATGAGATAAAAATCAATCAATGCTTATCATCAGCCAACCGGAGCAACCATTCATGTCTTGTCAAGGGCATTTCAGGAAACATGGCAGCAGGAATCAAACCTGTGACCTTCCAGTCATGGAACAGGCTCTTTGGGCACAACTGCTGCTCTGCCACGAGCCAAATTTGGCCCGAGCTGCTCTGAGTGCTGATGCACTGCTTACTACTATGGACTTCATACACAGCTCAATTTACAGACTGCTCAGGATTCATGTTTTTATGACATGATATTTTCCAGATCTTTAATGATTAACCCTCCTGTTAGTTTCAAATTTAAAAAGATTTTTTATCAACTGGGGTCAATTTGGCCCCAGAAATTTAAATCCCCAGAAAATGACTGTAATAAAAATTGTTACGTAAGTTTATGCATTGAGTACATCATGTGTCTTGCTGACTACTTAAGCAGCCCTTTAAATAAAACACCGCCCCCCATGTTTTCCCTCCCAACTGCCATATGAACTATCATTGGTTCTTGCACTACTACAGGTATGGTTATGTTAGGTTAGGGCCCTAAAGCAGAAGCAGCTTTTTTGATAATTAAAAACTGAATGTTATAGTTTCTCAAAATGTTGATAGATTCTTATATGTTTATATAGCTTAAAAAAAAAACTGAGGTCAAATTGAGCCACACTGATATGTTCAAAATGTGCACAGGACATTCAAAACATATCACCATGTTAATTTTATGTTTACCCTGTTAAATTAGGAAAACTCATGAAATATGAAGTAAAGAATATGCTAATCGTGTATTTAGAGGCGTTGAAATGGGTCAAATTAACTCAAAAGATAACAGGGGCGTTAGGCTGTAACTAATTAGCATGGAAAGTTACCACTGCATTAATTATTTTAATGACTATCCTTAATTTAACTTGATTTGAGCAGCTCAGTTATGCAGCTGAAAGTGCTTCAATCTGACCTTGATAATATGTGACAGTGTAAACGGCAGTCTCTGAGAAATTATTAAATCAGGCCTCCTGTACCTACAATAACACAAAACCTAAACGTGACACAAAACGTGCTTGGCCTTATGCATGCATGGAAACAAGCGCAGGAGATTATATCCACCCAGGCCATCTGCTATCGTATTAAAGCAGAGCTGATGAACGCCCCTCTGTACTGTGAGAGGAACCAGGCACTTCTCTATCAGCTGCACCACAAACACAGCCAAGACCGCAGCTGGTGCATCCTAAATGTGAACATTGGGGTTACACAGAATTACCATTTAATATAAAGCATAAATGCCCCGTACAGAAGCCGAGAGGGATCACTGTAACCCCGGTGACCCTTCACTTCACAGTAGACGGGTCGTTACGTAATGACCGCGGTACATAATGTGAAATTCAACATCGGGACTTTAGCTACATCACATTCAAGTGACACAACAAAACACACATCTCATAATATTAATAATAATAACATAAGAGTGCCAAGCTAACGTTATCAAGTTTGACTTTCTCAGCTATATAAGCCAGGCAAAAGCATCCACTAGTCAAGCTAATGATAGTCAGCTAGCCAAAAAAACGGTTAACTGTCAATAAGAATAACGGCACAAAAGAGACAAAATACATTTACTACAACGCTGGTAGACACGTAAGACCAACGGATACCAAAATTAACATTTTCTAGTAATGTTAGCCCGGTGTTAGGTAATGTTACCTAAGGCTGGCTGTGTTAACGGTGATGTTACCTAACTGTTAACTGAAGCTACGGAAGGAGGCTAACGCTACCTAGCTAAGAAAGCTACAGCAAACAAGTTTTAGTCAGAAGGGAGCCGACAAAAAAACGGGTCACACAGCGTTTTTTTTAAACTTCAAAATAAACACATATGAAGCATTTCCTCGCGTACATCACAAATAAAAAAATCACTCACTTGAATATGTGTTCTGACGCCCAGATCTTCATTTTTAAAGGGTTTTCTGTCAGAGATTGGGAGCCGGTGACTTGTGACGGCGTGACCGCGGCTTGCAAGGAAGGAAGGACGGAGGGCGTGACGGAGGGAAGACTTGAATGGGTCCTGAAGAGCGACACGCCCCCTAGTGGTCGTGAGCGTAATAAAACGTCACCAATTATTATTATTATTATTATTATTATTATTATTATTATTATTATTATTATTATTATTATTATTATTATTCATTCCACTGTGCTTTGGTGTGAGATGTGTTGTAGTGGAACATTTTGAGAGGGGAAGAAACTTCCCTTATTTGTACTGGTAGTGTATCATGTTACAATACACATCCATACTCTACAAATTTGGATAATGTGTATATGTGTTTATTGCATGCACGGCAAAGCTTTATTGCTGTCCTCCATATAGAAAAAGCAAAAGCCACAAGTGTTTTTCATGCATACTATCAGTATATTCCGTGAAAAATAATCATTATTTCAGAGATTAAAGTGGTAAATTTACTAAAAAAACAAAACAAAACAAAACAAAACAAAAAAAACTAGGATAATCTCTGAGGATTGAAGTGGTCAATCTATGCGGGAAAAAAATCGAAAATTCTGAGATTATAAATTCATACAGTTTAAAGCTCAGATCACAAAACAATACCAAAATAATAAACATAGACATTGACAGATGACGATTATGACAAAAAGCCGTGCAGTGAGAGCCGTGACGGGAGAGGGCGGGACTACTGTCAGCTGCTGTCAATCATGAACCAAAACTGTTTTCCTATTGGCTGAAAAAAAGCTCCAGTCTAGGTCATATGACGTAACCACGCACACATTCGACCTGTCCTTCAAGCCACAACACAGGCAAGATGGTCGCATACTGGAGACAGGCAGGCCTAAGGTAAAATATCAATATATTGGAGTTGTGGTTCACGGTAGCTGTAACATTCTTTAGTTCTCATTTTGACTGAAAGTGTTTTCAAGAGCTTTGCCGTCGCTCAAGTCGTTAAATACTCCGCAAAGCTATGCACCTAGCCACTTAGCATGCTAGTATTAGTTAGCTTTCAGGTCCATGCATGTTTGCTAGCGGCTACCGACATGTCATTTTATTTTATGTAAGGAAGCGGCTTCTGTCTTGTGTAACCAAGGGACAGATGATACCTTTCACTTCATATTTCAGTGACTTTTATTTTTATGTTGTAGCGTTTTGCCGACTCTTGTCCTTTAGCATGTAGCTAACCGGTGCGTCCTCTCCGCAGCTACATCCGCTACTCCGCCATCTGCGCCAACGCGGTGCGCGCTGCGCTGAAGCCGCAGTTCAAAGGCGAGGCCGTGAGAGCCGCAGAGGCAAGCGTCAAAATCCTCAAGCCCAAACCAGCAGCATGTAAGTCAATACAAATACTAAATGTACTCGCTGTCATCTAAAATCCGCACACAGTGTCGAATCGTGAGGTCATTATTCGCTTTATCTCAGCTCGTGAAGAGGAGACATGCACTTTTCTGTTTCTGGTCTGTTTCATGCATATAGCTGCTACGTTTCTGTGCTTAATGTGCAGGTTACAAGTCAAAGTATAGCATGCACACTTGAAGCATTAATATGGAATCAGGGAATAATTGTTGGCAGCATAATTCCTTCATCCACAGACAGACAAAGCCTTGTTTTACAGTGTAAAGGAAACCCTAAACACTCAGTGGTCGGTGCATAGAGCCTGACCCTAACTTGTACTGTTTCCTCCGAGTCAGTTGTGGCCTGTTCTGTGACCAGCAGGTTTCCATTCCAGCCAAACACTATGCCAGCTGGTTTTTATTGATTATATCCATCAACCAGACAGAGAGGAGCTACTAAACTAGAGAAACTTGGCTGTTGTAGTGTTTGGTTGGAAGAAAGACGTGCACACTCTTCAGGCACAGGTCTGAGAAAATATTTTAGCCACTTATATTTTGTCTTAAGTAGGAACCTTTTACAGGAAGATTATAATTTTAGGGGGTTAGTTAATCTTCATGGAATTGGTATATTCTACACAGTACAGTTTGACCTCTGTTTACAATAGTTTATATTTGATTCAGTCAGCTTATACCTCAGATTAGTGAGATTTGGACTGTAGGATTCATAGGGCTCAATGACAGTAGTAATGGATGTTTGTTATACACAATAAATTAATGTACTCCACAGTCCACAATCAATGCACTCTATTGGTGCAAAATTAATTGTCATGAGAATGCTATTAATGATGATCTGTTTTTTCCCCTTTCAGGATCTGAGGCCATGGTGTAGATAGTTTCTTTCCCAGAGTTGTGAGGTCTGTCAGCATCCCACCGTGCACACCTTGTTGTGACTGGATGAGAATGACGTGTGGATGACATCAAGATGATCTGCTAAGAGACTGGGGACCTGAGTTAGATCCATATTCCTGTTTTTGTCCTGTTCATTTGTAATTAAATCATATTAAAGATGGAAATTGGAACTACATTCTGTACTAGCCTTGTTTTTATTTACAGTATTGCAGAGTAAGACACTTTGAGGCTTTGTTGGGCATTGAAGATTTTTATTTTGCTATAAATGAAACAGCGCATTAGGCTACATACTTGTACAGAAAAATTGTATTTACAGAGGTAAATGTGTGTGGATCCATGAGTATACCAAGAGTTTCTTGAAATGTCATGGGAGGTTTCATTCAAGAATCCCAAGTAAGACAGAAGGGTTTGTGTACTATACATTTGTAAAAACGTGAATCAAAAACCATAAATAGAAATGCATGCATTGTACTGTGAAGAGAAAATTGCATAATCTCTAGTGAAGGAGAAATACAGGCACTTCATTCATTAATTACAGTTTGTAGAAGTATTGGTGTCGTGATTAATGGCATTCTTGGTTGTAAAATACTTAGTTGGTGCCCGTCATACATGAAGGAGAGTCCCAGCTTTCTGTTTTGATTGGGGAATTGAACACTGCGCATGGAGAATGAGCAAACCAACTGTAAAATGAGCTCAGTATCAAGACTGCTAAGGCTTCAAGGAAATTATGGTTCCACTCTTAAAAGAAAGTAAGATTGAAAACTGTGCATAAAAAATGTGACAATTTATTGATGCCATATTGGAAACTAACCCAATTTTCTGATTTATTGGTCCCTTTAAGTTAATTGTCCTCATGCCCTGTCTAGGGAGGTCAGAGGTCAGGGTCAGCTACAGGACAGCGCCACCTTGAGGTTGTAGGGATTCAGGGTTTTGATCAAGGACACTTCAGCAGGATGGATACATAAAAAGTGTTTTAAACAGGGCCCTATAGATTTATTTGAAAAAAAAAAAAAACTTTGTCTACCATTAAACCACCCTGCTGCCATATTTACTATTAAAAACTGCAACTATAGCTTCAGTTTCATTTTGAAATTTGAAATGAAAAGATTGAAAATGCATTGACCTCAACTAAATTTTGTTTTAATACACCCGTGTTGAGAGGTGGGGTCACTTGGCCATCTCCAGTGTCATTGTACACCTTCCTCCCCCTTCAATTCAAGGTCACTCGAGTCTCATAAGGGGCCATAAACCCACAGAGGTGAGGCCCCTAGCTGTCTTTCTTCTCTCTGGTCATCTTGATCATGGTCTCCGGCGATCGGTACAGGAAGATGAGTTTCTCAAACAGCGTCTCCTCCAGCTCCATCTCTCCCGTCTCCCGGACCACGAAGATGTCCGTGCAGAGCTTGAGGACGCGGTCCACGCAGGGCAGCTCCTCAAACATGATGGACCTAGAGATCCCGTTGAAGAATTCCCTGACAAACTTCCCGATGACGAGCACCACCGACATGTACAGGCCCACAATGCTAGTGGGAAAGAGTGGAGGGTTTAAAGTGTGTGTGTCAGTGTGTGTGAGAAGGATAGAGTGAAATAAAAAGAGAAAGAGTGCACATCTTTATCCTCTACTGCTGAATATATGTGATGGGTCACCCTGGCTTTAGGAGCTGCAAACCCACCTAAAACATTTTTTTTTTTTTATTTAAAGAGAAAAACAGGATAAATATATCTATAGTATAGTAAAATAATAATAATAATAATAATAAGTACACAAACAGACATAAATAAAATTCCTAAGCAGCTTAGTAGGAATAAACAACAGAGATCGTAAACAATTAGGGTTTAAAAGAGGAGGAATTTAACAGTACATAAGAATGCAGTTAGAGATTAATCCTGAGGTAAAACTTGTTGCAAAGGTTTGGGAAAATCATTGTACATTTTGATAATGTTTGTTGTATTGTATATTACAGGAACATGTATTGGTATAGGTGTGTGTGGTACCAAAACTGAGTGGAGAGGAGCTTTGGAGAAACCAAACCCATGTTCAGGAAAATTCCTCAAACCAAACATGCCTGAGTAGAAATATGCCGTGTCACCTACCCATGTCCCGCCAGAAAGCCCAGACTGGGTGGACTGACTTTATCGTTGAACACCACGATCTCGATGCTGTCACAGCCGGGGTCGGCGAGGTTGGGAACCGGGGAGCACTCCTCCACTACCCACCACTGGTCTGCCTCCTCATCGGAGCCCCCGTTGGCCTGCTGCAGCCTGAGTGACAGGGGTCTGAAGAAAGCCTTAGTCTGGATGTCCTTCGGGTGGTCTGAGAGCTCTGGGGTTAGATTGGTTAGATGATTTTAGATGAGGGTTATGTTATCTTTCTGTTTACACCTGGTCGTTCCATGTCTCTCCAGCATCTGGATTACATCTGGACAGGTTTTTATCCAAAACATGCACTCAAGATGCACATGACACAAAATCTGAACCATCTGAGGTTTGAGATGCATTTGAGGAAGCTGTTGCAAGAATTCACTGATTGTGCTGATGTTTTTTAATGTGTTGATTTAATGCTATATTCTGTGTATTTCATCTTTTGACTTTATTTTTAATGTGTGACAATAACTTAAGAAATTTTGTGTCATTCTTCATTGTTTATAAATGAGGACACAGTACCAAGAAAAAAAGCACATTGACTAATCACACCAATAAAATAGGAGACTACTAATTCTTTCTGGAAAAAACACACCATTTTTCATTGGCTAGAAGGATCCCTTTAGATATTACTGGAACAAGGCAGTTATCATGGTATTTGTGATGCTGTATTAAGAGCAATCTGAACACCAACAGAAGATCACTGACCAACGTCCATCCTGGTTGCCATTTTAGACTCCGGGCCTTTGAGACCCCTGATGAACTTGGGCATCAGAGATTCAATGATCCTGCAGGACAGAGTGACAACAACATGCAAGCTTAATTCTGATCAGATAAATTATTTGGTCATGTTGCATGTGAATGTTTGTGCTGCACATGTGCTAAGAAATGGCTGATCAGTTCAAATTTAAAAAAAGGTGTGAATGGAAAAGGAGGCATTTTATCATTTCTGTTCATGAAAATCCTGCTGATGTTGAGCCTCCTTTGTTATTTTTAAGCTGTTGTGGTAATGAAAGATTTTTGCTATGTTTTCATATGACTCACAGCCACATGCATGTTTGTTTAATTTAGTTGCACAGTTCATTAGGGAACCACTCTTCAGCAAATGAACAGCGTGTTGACTCACACAGGGGTGTTGCTGGTGCCTTTGAGCATGTGGACAATCCCGTCCCTCAAGTCTTTATCCTCATACTTCACAGTGTGTTCTCCCATCGCCTCTGCGTTCATTGACACAGATGCATTCCTGAGGAGGGCAGGGGAGGAGCATACAATAGCACGTGGAAAAAAATATGCAGCAACATCAGTTTTGCCTCATAATCTCAGGAAGTGCACGTATATGGACTGTATACGGACACACACAACCTGCACACATGCACACATTCATACAGTTGCAGGTAAACACAAGTATGTACTGTAAAAGTGCACAATCACTCATGCAAAGTCACAGTCACACCCATACAACTGTGAATACAGACACACGTGCATGCAAACACGTTCATGTGCGCACGCTGACCTGAGCAGCGTCCATCGTAAGGTGATGTAGATGTGCGTGGAGTTGCTGAGCTCCTGGATCATGGCCTCCCGGCTGGCTGGGCTGATGCTCCACAGCAGACTGGCATCGCTCTTGATCTTAGCAATAATGATGTCCTCCGCCACGTAGTTCACTAGGAACTGCATCGCCGACTGGCAGAGGGAGAGAGAGAGAGAGAGAGAGAGAGAGAGAGAGAGAGGCAGAGAGGGACTTACTTCAATAAATATCAAGCCAAGAGCTGCAACTAATGCTTACTTACATTGCTGATATAGTTTTTTCAATGAATCAAGCAAACATTTAGTCTGAAAGTGTGAAAAATAATGTCAAATGCTCATAGGAAGGCAGCAGAGCCCAAATTGCTTCTTTAATCTGACCAGTAAAGTCAAGGTATTAATTTAATATGAACCGAGAAAAGTCAGAAAATCTTAGCATCTTAATGATCTCAGTGAAGCTGTAACCAACAAATGACTTAATAACTGACAAAAATGAGCTTTTATCAAAATTATAATCCTCTTTTGATCAATGAATCAATTCACTGCCGAATTGTTTCAGCACTAAGCTTCACTATAGTTTTCTGAATTTAATTAATTCATCATACCGCTTAGGGTATAATGTGTTAAATGCAGTCACTTTTGCATGTTAAAAAAACACTTTTAATGCTTCCTAATAGAATCCACACTGAAATACCATGTTACTCAGAGTAATACTGATGGAGAGAGTCCCACCACAATCACCAGGTATGCTAATTAGGTCAATAATTAAGAAACTTCATCCATTAATGAGCTTTTTTTTTTTTTCAGCATACTTGTACCATGGGTGGTATTAATGAACTTTATGCATTGTTTAACTTCATGCAGCAATGCTACAGACGCTACAAAGTCTAATCCAGTGTCATGGGCTGCTCTTGAGTTGATATGCAGATAGCAGGACAACATAATGCTCATTTTGTGGTTTACTGTGGAGTGAACTGCCTCTTACTGGATGCGTGGCGTAGGTGTTGGTGATCCGGTTGAATGCAGCTTCTGAATAAGGAACCAAGTTCTGCTCCTGGGCGTTCATACTGAACAGAGGCTGAGAAAACACACACAAAGACACACACTGCACCATAAATATTTACAACTAGACACACACATTAGAAATTTAAGGTAATTATGCAACACAATTATACTCTCTTGCTTGAAGATTAAGACATGGAAGTGATCAAGGAGCAGAATAAGTAAATGGTGATGTTGAACAATAGCGGTACCTTTTTATGTACAAAATACCATTTCTAACATTTTTCAGTGTTGTACTCGTTTGCTATTTCAACTTCTCTATTTCCAAATACAGACAACAGACTGTACAGTGTTACATTAATACAATACGCATCTAATAAATAAGACATAAATTTGACATTGATGTGTGTGTGTGTCCACCCTGACCTCATATCCTGTTATGCTGAGCTGGATGGAGACGTCTAGCGGCTGATTGGTCACTCCGGCAGCTGATTTGACCAGTGACATGAAGAGGAGGGGGAACCAGATGATGCTGATGAGAGCGAAGATGATGAACCCTCCCATTCCGTATTTCACCACCTTCTTCTTCTTCTGTCCTGGAGGGTGGGGGTATTTCTGCAAGAATTACAGGGACAATGGAGTTACTATTCATTATAATGATTATTCAGTCTATTGAGTAACACAGAGAAAATTCAGGTATGTTTCTAGAACAGTTTATACAGATGCTGTAGATTATTAGTAATACTAATGTTGTAAATGAACAAGATTAGGATTCTGATTGGGTTAAGATTGGGGAGAAAACAACAAATTATCGAAGTTATCAAAACCTCTCAGAAACCCAATTACCACCTCTGGCACATAAATCAGGGAAATCTGGTCCATATCTCACATTTTTAGCTTCCATACAGAATAATAACATTCCTAGGCCAGGAGTAAACTTTGAGATTAGGTTGGTAAGGACTGAATGGCATCCCTCTGATGAGATTAAGAATAAATTAAATCTGACAAACCCAGAATATTGGATATTCTTACAAGTAAGATACAACAGGGATTCAGGTGCTGTTAAATAAAATATGTTTTAAAAAAAGAGGGCGCATCAATATTTTGTTGAGTTTATTACAGCAGCGTATAACATGAGCTGGGATAAAGATGATAGGGAAAGGATTATGGATGATACTGTGGTTGTAATACACCTGTTGGCTGGTAGAGGTTAAATTGGATGAACTGAAACAAAGCGACAGTGCCATCTGCTGGTGATAAAGCAACAGTACAGACACAGGTTTATTTCCTATAGCAAGGTGAGAAAACAGCGCACTCTATGAGGAAGGAGGTATGTTTGTTTGTTTGTTTGTTTGTTTTGATCGCTATTAGCTACTGTATTATAAGAATAGCTTCTCCTGGGGTCCCCATCAAGTTTTTTTTAACAATATTTCAATATCAAGAGATACATACATGTTGATACCACACATTAAATCAAACAATACATAACGCAACCACAAAGATACACAAACATGCATCATCTAAAATATCTAATTCATAAGGCAGCTCTATATAATAAATTCACCTCTTAGATAATTGAGAAAACTAAATCACTTAAAAATCTACTAAATCACAAATTGAAGTGTGATGCATAGTTCTCTACATCCATGTCAGGCTTTCAAGAAGAGAAATTTAAAATAAAAATAAATAAATAAATAAATAAATAAATAACAAAAGTCACAGTGACTTTGACGGCCGGAAAGTTCAGATCCTGTTGAAATAATCAGATCGAGCTTACTTTCTCAGACTCCCTCCAGCACTTGAGGATAAAGATGTTGGCATAAATGTCCTCGACACAGATCCAGCTGGACAGAGACAGGGTGGTGTCGGTCCAAACCCAGTCCATCACTGCCCTCAGCTCGGTCAGGAAGGGAACCATCCGGAAACTGGAACAGGAGGAGAAGAAGAGGAGAGGAGAGGGGAGGAATAACTTTGTCATGTCTCCTAGTGCATAGTATATAGCCTCAATATAAAGTATGCATTTAATGAAGTGGAAAATAATACTTGTATTTATTCTGGTAATTACCACCATCCCCCTCTCATCCAACCAGTCACTTCTCATCTAATAAGACTTATAACAAACGCTGGTTTTACCCCTGGAAGAGGAACAGGTTCATGTAGTTGTAGTTCTTGGTGAGGAAGTTGCCCAGGATGCGGTTGGGGTAGCCACATTTGATCTGGTAGGCAGACAGGCCGAAGTAGATACACTTGACAAAATACCAGAGCTGGGCGATCGGGTTTCTGTTGAACCTCCTGTGGAGAGAACAAGAGATGATGACAGAGAGAGATACTGGTATAAAAAAAAAAAAAAAGAAAAGAAAAGAAAAGAAAAGAAAAAAGAAAAAATTTGACAGTGGTGTAAGTGGCTTTGAAAAAGAAACGCAAAAATCTGTGTTGTCATTGTTGGCACTGTTTCATTATTTTTGTCTTTTCTTTCTTGTTCTACAGTTTTTTTATTACTTGTATTACTTGTATTTGTTTGTGCACTTTTGTATGATGATTGTTTGCTTAAAAAGGGATGATTTGGAGAATATAAATTTTTTTTGGATGAGTAAATAAATGCATGAACGCGGCACTTCGGTCACGCAGCCCTGACCTCTCGGTGACCCCGGGGAGGATGAAGAACATCCAGAAGTGGATGCCGAACACCAGCACCACCTGGAACACACACTTCCCCAGCAGGGACTTCTTCAGGTAGAGAGCCCGGTCCACGATCATGGTGCCGAACTGCATGAGCAGCATGACCAGGAACGCCTCGGGCACCTGGTCCTCCGACAGCGACTCCGTGATGTCCGCCGCCGCGCTGTATTTCTGAAGGCAGACGGATCACACCGTTTGAGAAGCTGGTGGCAGGAGTTTTAGCGGAACATGGAGCAGCAGAACGCCAATCTGTGTCTGTAATCACCCATGAACAGAATCCACTTTTGTGTGTTTGCATGCGTTTACATAGTATTGATGCAGTCTTACCCCAAAAGCCCAGTATCCGTATATGGTGACGATGAAGTTGACCACATCGATGAGGAACATGAGGGCGTAGACGTCGCACACAGGGCTGTACTCTGGGTGGATGATGTCATAGAAGAACTGCCTGATGGGTAGGTAAATGTGCAGGGCACTAAGGGGGTAAAAAAAGAAAAGAAAAGAAAACAGCATTTCTAATCCTGTTTCTGTAGATTCTTGAGGAGAGGCAGGGCTCAGGATGAAAAAAAATGCTATGAACACATTCTAAAAATCAGTTTAACTTTTTTATCATGATGTTGGCTGCATCGACTTTGACGTGGTATTCGATCTCCACTGTCCCTAACTGGGTTAAAGGGTTAAAACATGGCCTAAATCACACAGTGGGGCTGCAATAGAAAATTGTCCCAGCCTTTGTAATTGCCCCCGTTTTTCCCAAATGAAATTCTCGTGTCGGGTGTGAACACGTCTCTACCCACAGCAAGCGATGAATTATTGCTTAAATAGAAAATTGAGCTAAATACAAACAGCAGTGAATGAGCAAACATCTTTTTCCTTGAGCGTGCTGTGTGAAGTTTTTTTGAGCTCCACTCTTACCAGTTAAAAAAACAAACAAACAAACTGAGCGTCTACAGGACAATGAGACAGGTGGATAACACCAAAACAGTTCAAAAGGCAGGACGCTTCCGTCTTTGCCCACCTGATCTACTGGAAACTGAGGGACCAAAAAGCAAATACATCAGACAAGAGCCACAAACACAGTCGCTTGGGGATGATTTTGAACGAGTAGAGAAAGTGAAGCCACGCACACTTCTATGACAGCAGCTTTGGCCTGCAGCATCCTCTCCCTGAACTGCTGTCTCATCCTCTGCTTCCTGGTCAGGGGGGCCTTGTGCTGGCGGTGCCGCTTCTTCTTCCTCGGGGGCTTCTTGGGCTTCACCTCTCCAGTAAATAAAAGGAAACACGATATGGGAAAATGTTAATGATATCGGGTAGGTTTACAGTTATGCAGCAAAGTGGCATCTCTTCCTTTCAGGTACATCCACACTACAATATTGCAGGAACTTTATGAATGTGACACAAAGTGGAAATGATGTGAAAAGAGACAAGAGCTCATGTTATTTGAACGTTTGGGGAAAAATCCACTGGACCATCCCACTTACCCCTCCATGTCGCCATACTGAATGTGATGTAGCTGCATACGTCTAATCCTAACCCTAACCCTAACCTTAACCTTAACCTTAATTGTGAATTTGGTAGCCAGGCCAATAGAGTCTGCTTAGAGTCTCCCAAGATCCTCTGCGACTGTCATATATCACCAATCAGAAATTATTTTAACATGAGGTGTTTTGTAATTTCACTTTTTGTTGCACCCATGTTCCCTAAACCTGCTTCCTCTACGTCCACTTGAGTTACTGACTTCCTTCATTTCCCAAATTTCCTCTCAACAGTACCCGGAAAAAGGTTTTTGCATGGAGCAGCAGGTTATATGTGAGGAGAGTATATGTGATGAGATAATATAGTGTAAACAAGAGAGTGAGAGTTTCCAATAGAGAAAAAAGGGACAGTGTCATCCCGTACTAAAAATGCATTACTTGGCTGCATTGCATTCTGGCCTATTGAAGCCTCTGTCGGTGGAGAAATTAGTATCTTCAACAATGGATCCTCCCCATACATGACTGCTGCACATAATTTACCATTAATGTTTTGATCTATCTTTTGCCAATTATCCAACGGAAAAATAAAAATACTCACCACAAAACAAATGCGTCAATAAATGCATAGTATTTGAAATAGCTGTTTTTAAGGTGGATTTTTCCTTTAAGGTGGCTTCACTGATCTGAGATGAGTTTGCATTTCAAGTCTTACCAGTTTCAAAACTTTCGGCACACAGCCAACACATCCAAAACAGATCAGAAGAGCCTAGAGCATGAAGCTGAATGTACTGGAATTAAGGGTATTTTTTCTTTGAATATTCACCATCAGACTCTCCAGAGTCGCCTCTCTTTCGCCTACAGAAGATGGAGGTGGTGGAGGCCTGCAGGGGGAGGAACCTCAGCCGGCGTGGAGCTCCTTCCGCGGCTCCCGGCTTGTCTCCTCCCATCATCTTCTTCTTATCCACTTTCTTCTTCATCTTCTTAAAGAAATCAGGCATCTCCACCTCCTTGTTGTCCCACAGGCCGTGGCACTGTGGAGCAAAGGACACATCGGCAAATATTTGTCAAACAGGATCTGATTTCATGGATACCAAGTATATTTCATACGCTGGTGTATTTTAAGGAGATGATAAATTTCAGCACCTTGAGAATGGAGCGGTGGAAGAAGAGAGCCAGCAGCTGGATGAGGTCGAAGAGAACGTAGCCGTCTTTCTTCTCCACCCCGATGATGTTGGGCGGAGCGAAGGGCTCCTCGGCGTTCACGCCGCGGTACTTGGAGGTGGTCCAGGGGAAGAAACCAAACTGGGAGAAGTACTTCACCACAACGGTCAGCTGCAGACACACGAGAGGGTTGAGGGTAATTTCAGCCCAAAATGATTTATCCATCATTTGGAGAGAAAAAAAAAAGATCAAAATATTCAAACACAAGATGCTATTATTTTAAGGCTGAAGCGATAAATACATATATATCTGCAAATGTTTCCCTGCAGGTTAGTGGGGCATATTTGGCATCCTTGAAAACGTTGGGATCTCCACTAAATTTTAAGTAAAGCTCAGCCATGCAGGAATAACACACCCACCAATGACATAGGCAGTTAGAGGTTAAGAAAAAACACCTTTTTTCATATATTCATATATTTTCTTATGAAATACTGAGTGGTGTGAACCTTAGAGGTCCTTTCAAGAGCTTTCACAACATATGGCGGGTGTTGCAAGTAAACATTTTTTTAAAAATTATTTTAAGGGATTACAAGAGGCGAAAAAAGAAAAAGAAAAAAAAGAGAACCGCCGCTGTAAAGGATATAAACATCTGTGTGTTTTTTTTATCTATTATGTACAACCAGCGTTTATAGGAGTGACCCCCTTCACATTCAAAGGTCATGTGTGGCTCCACACAAACACACCTCTGTGTATATTATGGCGGTCATCCAGAAGCGTTTTGTGGGCCTGGGCACCGACAGCATGGCCCAGAGGAAGATGAGGATGGGCAGGATGAGGGAGAGGAACGAGGCGGACACGATGTGGTTGAGGATGATGACAAAGTAGCACAGCATCTCCGACTTGGACACCATGGTGTTGTAGAGGGCGAAGAGCAGCTTCAGCGGCCTCGGCAGCGTCTGGTAGAACTTGTCGGACTCGGAGATCTCGTCGTTCTGAAACATGCTGCAGGGGGGAAGGAGAGAGGTGGAGGAGAGAAGAAAAAGGAAAAAGACAAAGAGAGAAATAGAGATGGTGTTAGATGACAAAAAGGCAAGGCTTTAGAATTAGATTTGTACTTAATAGGAAAATGAAGGGGCCAATACAATACACTAGAATATTCTGAAAAAGGAAAATCTCAGGATAAAAATAAAGAAAAATGCATCCAGCTACTGATCTACTGCTGAATGATAAGTTTGTCGTGTGACTGACTTGTTGAGCAGCAGCTCGCTCGCAGTGAGGTTCCTCGTTTCCTGACTCAGAGGCCTGGGGGATTCTGGGAGATCCAGACTTTTGTCTCCCTCGCCCTCCCTGAACCCCAGAGAGAGGGATTCTGGGTGGTCGGGGTGCTCCTCGTCTTCTTCTATCTCCTGTGATCCCTTTTCCTGCTTTTGCAGCTCCGTCTCATGATGCTCCTCCTGCTGCTCCTCCTCCTCCTCCTTCTCCACCTGCTCATCCCTTTCCTCCTGCCCCTCCTCCTCCTCCTTCTCCACCTGCTCCTCCCTTTCCTCCTGCTCCTCCATCTCCTCCTTCTCCACCTGCTCCTCCATCTCCTCCTCCTCCACCTTCTCCTCCTGCTCCTCCTTCACCACCTGCTCCTCCTGCTCCTCCTTATCCACCTGCTCCTCCTCTTTCTCCTCCTCCTCCTCCTCCTCCTCCTTCTGCTCTTGTTGCTGCTCCTGTTTCTTCTCATCCTCTGCTTTCTCCTCCTCCTCAGCATCCCCTGTTTCCTCCTCTTCCTTTTGAGGAGCGACATCTTCAAGGCTTTTGGGGAAAGGAGACAGTCAGACATTTATCCAGCTGAACCGCTGCTCCAATTTGCACAATATACAAAATATATAAAGCACAGTACAGTGTGTAACATGACTTTAATTGTACGTATAAAAATGTAGCAGGAATATATCAGAAAATGTCAGAGAAGGAAAATAGCGAACTGAGGAAGAAATGCAAAAAAATGTAAAATAGTGCAGAAAATCACATTACATTTAAGATTTACATTCACTGAGATAACATTGTGGGTGTAAACTTTAGTTTTTGTGCATCATCGTTTACTTGAGCTGTGACTGGAGAGCTCTTCTCTTTTTTATTAAGAGATTTGTGCAGATCAAGTTGTGGCTCAAACAGTTTCTCTCATGGAGCACAGAGTCTTCTATCTATTCTACATTGTTTTAAATTACAATTTTTCTGATCTGGCTTGACTCTCTTGGGTGGCTTGTGTGTGTGTGTGTGTGTGTGTGTGCAACAGGGGATTCCCCGTCACCTTGGTGGGGGCCCATCGCCGTCAAACGAGGTGAAGTCGATGTTGGCCGTCTTCAGGAGCCTCCGTCTGAGCTGGTTGGCGGCGGGCGACATGGCAGGAGGCTCGTCCAGGTCCTCCTGGGTGGGCTGCCTCGAGCCCAGCATCGTCTCATCGGTCATGCAGCTGGGAGAGACCAGGGGAAGGTTAGCAGGCAGCAACATGAAGAGAGGAAATGGGCAAAAGCTGTAAATACTGTGTCAGTGTGTTTTATATGAATGATAAGCTGGCAGCTGTAACATCAGGGAAGCCACTGAAGACCATTCACTCTGCTGACTGAAGTTTACACTTGGGCAATATCCAGAATTTAATATCACAACATTATCCCATCAATATATCCAGTTTCCACGTTAAACCCCTGCAAAAAAAAAAAAAAAAAAAAAAAATTCAAGAAAATGTATATATTAAACCCAATTACAACTAATAACTTAGATGTGAACGCTCATCTCCCTAATAAAATGTTGCAAAAAAGCTAAACTTCCAAAATTAAATTCCCCTTGCACAACACATGCTTGTACATTTTTTCAAGGTCGGTCAAATAAATTATTATTTATTTCAAATGTTTTGACTTATTTAAAAAAAAATGTCACAATTGCCAGAAGCTTTTTTGTGATTCTACCACAATTAGAATAGGCATTTATTGGTACACACAATAAATTAAGGTGTAAATTTTACTTACTGTATGATTAATGGTCATATGACTATGGGTGGCAGGCTAGGAGGGTGTACTCAATAATAAAGTAAATATCACATATGGCTGAAAATACCTCAAAATAATGTGAATAAATAAGATTTATGTTCGCCTAAAAAGGTAAATTGAGCTCAGGTGGGTTTACCCTCAACTACATCCCTGTTACACATACAGCACAAACACATGAGGATACACACACAAACACACATAATAAAAGTGTGTGACTGATCAAGCTTAGTTCTTTAAAGGTTGGCCGTCACTGCAGGTGAGCGGATCCACGCAGAAACGCACCTGGAGACGCTGCTGGCCCAGGACACCTTGGACGCCTGGTTCCTCAGCTTGCTGTAGGCGTGATGAGATGAGGGCTCGGCGGGCGGCCAGGAGGGAGGAGGCAGGGGCTCGTCCAGCTCGTCCAGAGACGACGACGTGTTCTGACGGGACAGCCGGCTCTCGTAAAACTGCTTCACACTCTCCTGGCTCACCTCTCGACCCTGCCGGGTGGAGGAGAGGACGATCAAACCAAAGAGGACAAAGCAATCCAATCCAATCCAATCCACTTTATTTATATAGCACAATTTTAACAAACACAAGGTTTTCCAAAGTGCTGCACAACAAGATAAAACACCACAAGATAACACAATAGAAGCAGAATAAAAAGGTAAAATATACAATAGGATAATACGATAAAATAAGATAAAATAAAATAAAATAATAATAATAAAATAATAAAATAATATAAAAAGCAGGGAAAAAGTGTCACTGATCACTTAATTTATTTAGATGTGTCAGGTATCTTCAGATTTTTACACTTTCAGGCTAAAACAAAATACATATGTTCAGTAGGATTTTGAGAACAGAAAACCTACAAGAAGGTATTATAACACAGTATGACAATAAAACGCTACTGAAATCAAAACTAGTGAAATTGTTTAGAGGTTAGCAGCTCTTTATGTTGGCATTTATTTTATTTTATTTATCCTTTATTTTACCAGGAAGGTCCCATTGAGACAGAATGTGTCTTCTTCCAGGGAGTCCTGGTGAGTTTGGTGCATCTATGAAGAGCTGTGACCATGCTGCATTTTCTGTTCTTGTTGGTTATTTTAGTTTCAGAGAATAGCTAAAAGGCTACGAGGATCTAGATAAACACATTTGTTGTGCATGAAGTTGAAGTTTTAGACAAACGGTGTATTCCTGTTGCGGGTAGAAGAGTGTCTTCAAATATAACAACCAAAAACAACCACAAACAGATACAAAATTAGGTTAAAAATAAAACTATTCCATATTCCATTGCATAAGTTAATGTTTAAATCTTTAATCTTTTGTATTGCTCGGCTGTACTCCATTTATGTAAAACACTTCATTTCAACTTCACATGTCTGACCCACTGGCTCTTCACAAAAATAACTGGCAATTTACAGAACCTGTGTGTTATATTTGTAATTTCTATTTTGTGGGATATTTTACACAAAAAGGGGTGAAAATTATTACATTTTTGCCATATATTTAAAAGTCTGTAATTAAGATGATCTTTACAATTTCTTCTGTCATTCCATCTTACCAAGTGTTTTGTGATTCAGAATGAAACAGTCTGACTTTATTCACTGAAAAAATAAATTAAAATGACATTTTGTATATTGAAATATTAGTTTACTTGAATATTTTAGCACCATAATAAATAAACTTCATGATCTAAATCGTGTTGGTATCCAACGTATGAAATGTCACAAAAACAGGCATTTTGATGAATTTGTTTTGTTATTATTTATCACCTTCTTCTGCTGCTGGCTGAGCAAGGCTCTCTCGAAGCGCAGCACCTTGGAAATGTCCAGGTTGTCTTTGCAGAAGGAGTTCAGTCCCTGAGTGAGATCGTCGAGCAGCGACTGGACGAACGCCCAGCCGAACTTCAGGGTGTTGATGCAGCGCTGGAAGATGTTTTCTGTAACGGAAGGAAACGAATTTTGGGGCGTAAAAAGTTGATGTATCAATGGTAGAGAAAGATTCATATTGCATTGAGACCTACTGCTAAAATCTTAGGGAAAAGCGAGTGCTGATTCTGTCATTTCTCAGCTTTTGTGATTTTTTTCATCATGTTTACCTTTCTCCTCTTCTTTCTCCTCCTCCACGCAGCTTTCATCCAACTCATCCTCGCTGGAGTCTGCTCTCTCAATGCCTGGAAAAAAAAGCCCCTGAACGTTGCTGCTACCACATTTTCATGCAACAGCAGCAGTATTTGCTCCGTTAGGTGAGATCCAATTGATGTAATGTGGGTGAATAATTTACATTTACATTTTACGCCACTATATAAGGGCTGCATGCAGGACAGTGGATTATACCCACCATTGTGAAATTAGAAGATAAAGAAAAACATGACTAAACTCAGCTATCCAGACAAACTGATATCAAAAAGTGAATTCAACGCCCTCCGATCAGTTTTCCCTTCTCACCCTGCTGTTTCTGCAGCTCTCTCTTCGCTCTCTTCGTCTCCTCCTTCTTGATCTTTTTCTTCTCCTTCTTCAGGTCCCTCAGGGCCGATTTAGAGCTGGTGACCCAGGCATCGTAGGCCAGCTGCGACATCGAGGACATGGTCACACATCTCCACCGATAAAGTTACATTACTGTGAAATTAACCTCCGTGGTCAAGTCAAAACCTCCAGTCTTGATTTGCATGCTTTGATTTAAATTTGGATCCCACTGTTGAAAAAAAATGTGTGACCCATGGACTTTGGAGACCCTGTCAAACATTTTGATGTGATTGGGAAAAAAAAATACAGCGCTTTAAATGTAAATTTCTTCATATTTTAGCTACCAGCTCTCAGCTACCTAGCCCAAGTTCATCAGGCCACATCAACAGCTGTTTCAAACCAAGGTAATACTGCCAGTGGAATAAATGAAATAAGTATTGATTGATTGATGGAAACGCTCAGATTCTTGATCTAAAAAGCTGGACTTCCATATTACGTGTTAAGCATCACAATTCACAACATGGAGCTATAAAAATGCGCCAAAAAATAAAAAGACCAAATGATCGTTTCTGTTTTTGCTTGTTTTCTACAACCAGGTCGAGGCTGCTGACAAACACCGGTCAGTGACTTTATTACTCTGTCTGTCGTGTTTCTGCTGTTTTCATCACGTTCACCTGAAACGCTGATTTCTTCTTTGGTGGCGCCTCCTCCTCTTTCTTCTCCTGCACCTCCTCCTCCTCCTCCTCACTGTCGCTCTCAAACAGGTGGTAGCCACAGTTGTTCTCCACTACAGCAAACACAGCAGTGTCATAAAACGTTCATACTGGGATTCCCTAGAGCAAGGCACCTGATCCTGACCAGCTTCTAGTCACGAATTTATTTAATTTTATGAGTGTGAAGTCATGCTGAAAAAGATCATACATGATGAGTGAAAAATGACAAAATTACTTAAGAGAGACCCTTTTATTATTATTGTTATTTAGCTACTTTCACAGGTAGGAATAATTTGAGGGAAAAAAAGTGATATCTACTAAATGACTACAAATGCCTGAGCTCACTCTCTTTTTGTGTCCCTCTGAGAGCGTTGAGCACAGATTTACTCACCTCCGGGCTGAGAGACCCAGGGTTTCCACCATTTTCCAGCATCTCTCTTCGCCTTCTCCTCATCGTCTGGAAAAAAAACAAAAAAAAAAACAACCCAGTTACATACAGCACTCTATATTCCCTCATTCAGAGAGAATAATCTTATTGATAAAGATTTCTGAGCTCCATAATGTAACACATTTAATTTCAAGCACGACAGTTCTTATTGTTATGGATATTGTGCAGATTTGGGAAGATGGTGAGTGTACCACGATGGACACTCCTTTGTCAGTAAAAATGATTAATTGCATATCCTTTAACAATATATTATAGTCTAAAGGTAAAACATCTCTCATTGCCACAAAACAGAAACTGAACGGAAACAGAATTGGTTAAAGGTTTATAGAGTTTATAGATTACAGAAATGAAATAAAACACATAATCTGATGGAAACTGCTTTGAAAAAAACTGGAAAATACACCCATATGCTTTGCTTGTTTGCGCTATGTGCAGCAGAAACAGCGCAACAGAGACAGACTGAGTTTGTTCACCCTGCAGCTCCGGATCAGCAGCGGCAGGCTTTGCTTCGTCTCCTGATCCAGGTCGACTCTTCTGTTTGGATTTGATCTTCTCCATCCTGCAGGAGGAGAGAGGACAAGTAAATGTACTTTTTTGTATTTTTAAAGGTTAATGCAAAATCGGCACAGGAAAGATAGGGGTGGGGGTGTTATTATAATAAACATTGTTGAAAAAAAAAACGACTGAAACTACAGTGGTGTGTTGTGTGTCTCACTGTTTCTTCAGTGTTTCCACCGATTTTTTCTCCATCTCCAGTCTGGCAGCAACCAGCTTCTTCACCTTGGCCTCAAACAGCTCAGCGCCCCTTGGAAGAGTCGGAGAAAATACTATTTCAGTTTTCAATCAGTTTCCATTTGGTTTAGTGTAGTCTAGTCACAGGATAGTGCGGTGAAGTCAACCAAATGTTGTAATGAAGTGCCGTTACAAATTGTTGAAAGATAAAAAACAAAGAAAAGCAGAGTTGGATGTATTGAAAAATGTTGAGTTGTGCCAGGAACCAAAGCGGCAAGTTGTTCTGTGTCTGTGGATACGAACCTGGAGGCCAGTATCTTAGAGGCCTTGAGCTCTGACACCACGTAGAGGAAGTAGTAGCTGAGGAAAACTCTCCTCTGTGCCAGCAGGACGGTGAAACAGATCGCATCCCAGACGATGCCAGCCTCACCCTCCGGCAGCTCACACTGATCGTCAGGTTCCGCTATGGGGGTTAAAACACATGAAACATGAATAAACAGCAATTTCTATCCATTATAGTGCACAGACACACACATACCCATGTATGCACACACAGGAAAACACACATGCACACAAACACACAATAATGAGCATGCATACAATTATGTGGCTGTGTATTAAATTCCTCTTTGTCCTCTACAAACAGTTGTGGTTGCCGCGTTGAGACTCACGGACGTCGTAGCCTTTGATGGTGCAGAACATGCTGAAGGTTTGGATGAGCCAGCAGCCGTTCTTCAACAGGCTGTCCAGGTAGGCACATGAGCCAAGCTGACCAATCACAGGACAGACAGAAAAATCAAAGGGGAGAGAGAGAGGAGGAGAGTAAAGCACCAACAACTAAGACAAAACGGTGTATGACTCTGAAATTGGAATAAGATGCATCTTTTTCATCAGTTTGAGAAATTACCATTATACACAGAGGGTCTGAGGGACTCTAAAACCACTGAAAAAAAAGGTCTGTAATCTCATTTGTTAACATCCGTCTGAGATGCAAACATCAAAGCATTAATTTCAAGGAACTGCGATCACAGTCCAATTATGTCGTGTGCACATCCACATGCACACTCGCTTGACCTCTCCAAAAAACTCCGCCGAGCCCACCTCGGATGGGCTCAGACTCGAACCCATGCTGCTGTGGTAAGGATTAAGTGGTACCTGCTCTACCAGGTGAGCTACTGGGGCGCCCAAGCCAGAGATTTTCTATAGGATCATGCATGTGGGTGAGAGCAACTTGGACTAATTGCACCATACGATCAAACAAAGATCAAAAACGTGTCGAGTGCTCTTGGAAATGTGAAAAACGTCAGACAAGAGGGCGATCCAGTCATTCCAAATTCGAGGACATGTAACAGTGAGGAAGGAGATATTGTAAAAGCCTTTATTGTAGTGACTAAATCATGAATCAATCATGTTTCGACCACTGTGGGTCTTCATCGGGTCTTTAGAAACAAACAATACATGTCTGGCCTCACCTGGATAGCTGCACCAACCAAAAAGAGAAAATCACATGACCCAGAGAATATCATAACAAGTATCTACATAGAAAATAAAGTGAAATGAACTTGGACGAGGTACTGAATCTGAGTTTTTTGATGAACAAGCTTTAATTGCTATAAATCATCACATTTTTAGCTGCAATTTCAATCTCCTTTAATCTGCTTCGTATGGAAATTAGTTTGGATTATGTAATAGTTTGCTGCAACACAGTGTGTAGCCGAATCTTTTCAATATCAAAGGACGACACAAATGCTGGCGTTTTGTGATAAAGAGCTGTTTTCTATAAGCAGTGTGTGTCTGTATCTCTGTATCTCGTGCTGTATTGTATGTTTTCTAGCTGTTCAGTTGCTAACATTAATTATCTCAATATTATTTTATTCTCTATAGATGTGATGATGAAAACATCTGACGTCACAATCAAATAAATTAAATTGGTCCATATGTCATTATCTCGAATACCCGTGAGACTGTACTGTTTAAAATAGTTCCCTAACTCACAGACAAAAGGTTCTTCATGGCGATGACGAAGCAGGTGTAGCCAATCAGCCAGTCCCACAATCTCAGGATGTATCTGACAGGCTGCATCAGCACGCTGCCGCCAAACAGCATGAAGTAGAAACAGGCCACCAGGTAGCCCAGACAGAAGATGTTGATCCGCGTCGTCCCTGTGATGAAGATGAGGCACAGCACCATCCAGAAGAAGTAGCTGAACACAACCACCTTCACCATGTCCAGGTAAGACCTGACGACAAGACCGAAACAGAAAGAGGCATGTGTGCATTTGTTGTACGGCAAAAATTGACAAATTGACAATATTAGCTTTATAATTTATTTGTACAAAAGATTTAAGATTTAAAAGTAGGAACACGTCTGGGGAAAACAACAGAAACATTTACAGGCAAATGAGGGTCTTTCTGTGAATTTGATGGATCCCAAACGTCCCATGTGGACACCACCCAAGAAAACAATCTGATTTTGATGCACTTTCGTTTTGCCATTTTTGTCTTCTGTCGACAATGAGACGGCAAATCTGATGATGGATTGCTAGAGAGAAAATTAAGTAGCCCGTAAACGAAAGCCCCTGCCTGTCCTGTAAATGGGAGATGTCCATGAGAGCTTATTCAGCGGTTTCATTTTACCAGAATAGCTTTCATAAGTTTGACAACACTCATAAATTAATGATCTAACTCAGCCCCTTAATGCTCTCAATATGACCACAGGAGCGTGATGGGCTCCCAATTCTCCACCTGCCTGCTAACTTACAGAGCGGGAAGCTGTTTAAAGAGATAAATAAACTGAGTGCTGAATTACAGGGTCCAGACTATTTCCTGTTTTAATATAAGGCCTTTATATTTAGGGTGGGGGTGAGTCTCGGTTCATGTTAGGAGACAAGTCAAGGGCAGACACTGGACCAGGGCTCTACAGGACCAACACACTCACTTAGTCTGAAAAAATTCATCTGTTCAAGATCTACTTTGCAGCCAAATTAATTTTTTTTTTATTTTGTTGTCAAGGTTAGGACTGGTTAATCTACTTACTGGACTTTTGCCCCGGCTCTTGACTCAACAAAACACTTTATCACATGGTCTATACTTAAACTGACCACCGCAGCTGAGCCAAAGACTAGCTCCAGTCGAGTTTGAGTCAAGACCGGATCCACATGGGGTTGAGATGTCAAAACCAAAACCAGAACAAATCAGGTCCCAGAATAGTCAACAAAGTATTTGCATGTGTTGCGTAATTTATGCGTTAGGTGTATGTTATGATTTTACTAACCCATACCTCCTATTGGGTTTAGTCTGCAGTCTAACTTTATTGTAAATGCTCTTTACCACTGTGCAGCAGGTTTTTAAAGATTGTACATATTGTTTTATTTTGTTGTTCAAGCATGCCTGACAAAATCTGTCAAAGGAACTGCTGATGCCTTTTGGTTAATTCGGGTGTATTTACATTTTTTGAGAGTTAATAAATGTACATTGTTCCTTCACAAACAAACAATAAAATAAGAAAAATAAGATAAAAAATCTTTCAAATACACTAAGTAGGAGTTTCGTATAGTTCCACAAAAATGTGCTCTGTCCTGCCCTTCAACACCAGCTAATCAATGGATATAAGTTTGAGGGCCATGCAGTTTTCTCCCTTTAATTGTTAGCAGTGCAAATCAGACCAGCAGTGAAACACAACTGGAACAACAACACAGTCTTCTGATGAATTTCTCTTTCAGCTTTACGTTCCTTCTCTGTAAATCTAGAATCAAACTCTGCGCAGATGGTTGTATTTCTGACCGGCAGTGCAGGAAGTTGTCCACAGGTATGAACTGGTTGACTGAGCATGGATCCAGACTGCGGCTGATCTCCACGTTGTCTCCCGCCAGGAGGCGTACGGCCGCCCGGTTCTCCTCCTCAAACACCTGCCACTGCAGACAGGAGCACAGCAGCAGGAGGTGGTCGTCTGCAAACAGGTTGAGATGACTGGTTAGACGAGCATTTACAGTAACATTATTATGTTATTATGTTCTGCTTATGCTAATATTATTATGTCTTTGTGTCTTGTATCTTAATTATTTCAATTCACTGTATTTATATACTTGTTTTTAGCGGATTGTTCCCCCTATCTTATATCATTTATTACGTTTGCAGTTTTTTTTTATGTCATTTTACTCGACATCATTGTAAATTATGGCCAACGCTCAATGATTTTCGAGTTTAAATATAGGTAATATACATAATGTGGAACACAGATCATGGATAACATGGCAGGATTTCCTCTTTATTGGTGCTCATCCCCATGAGGACTGGGCTGGAGGGACTCGTTTTGTATTTTTAAAAGAAAATCAAAGATGGGACAGGATGGCCTGTTATGGGAGAGGAGAAGAGATGAGAAGAGATGAAGGAAAGGAAAGGACTAAAACTAACTCACAGAATATGAATGAGGGATTGGGCTTCATTGCAAAGTCTGGCATGTAAAACCATTTGATCACGTTAGAGGTCAGAGGCTGAAGAGCTGTCCTCCAAGGGTAGTCTGACCAGAGAAAAAGAGAAAAGAATATAACACAGATGAACTTTACATGCACCACTGGAGAAAAAACAGCTTCTTTTGCAATATTAGACACTTGTTCTATTGTAAAAACTTTCATGAACCGACAACAGCTTGAATCATTATTGTATTATGTCAGTGCAGAGTAGCCAAACAAGGATTTCTTCATCATGGGTGATTATTTTGATGATTTCCATACCAACACAGAGAGCAGGAGGGATGCCGATGCAGATGAGGTACTGCAGCACCATGAGCCCAGCGGTGAAGCAGCAGTATTTAGGCCACACCTCCCCGATGGCCTTCCTGCGTCGCCGCGACAACACAGCCAACAAGGCGCAGGAATGGAGCAGGGCGTAGAAATCCATCCTCTGACCGATGACGTTGACCGCCACGATTAAACTGACCTGAGGGAGCGAGGCGAAGGATAAGCAGCTGATTCACAAAACCCTGTAAAGAATCTTCTCAATCTTCTCTTTTTTTATCTTTAATCTCAAAAAAGGAAAAAAAAGTAGAAATTAAATGCTCAAAAACAGTTTGTAGATATTTTCCTCAATTTGTTTTTATGTTATTCTTGATATTAAAACTCTCAATTTTTTTTCACGTCTCTTACAATTTCTGCAGTGACAATTAGTTTATAGTTCAAAGTCCTAATAAGCTTCCATGCGCCTAATGTGAACATTAACATTTATTATTGAGCTTTATTTGTAATTTCAGCATCTCTACTGAAAAGCTGACAAATTTTACAGCCACACTTACAATTGTAATGTTTAAAGCTTTTCATATAATTGCTTATTTAAGTGAATTATAAATTGAATGGATTTAGTGATGCAACATAATGAATCTGGAGTCTAATATATTAAACCAAGTTTTCTGCTACCCACTAGACAGCATTAATATTGACAAACATGCTGATTTTAATAAATGAAAGTTTAAATTTGGATGAAAAAATTGACAAACTACACTTAGAACTAGTTTCTTCTTATGTCATTTCTACCGTCTGTCTTAGAGACACATTCATGAATTCAGCCCCTGATACATGAAAACAGACACAGACACACACACCTCCAGTCCAAATTTGTAGAAGAAGAAGTTGATGAAGTACTTGATGCAGGGCAGGATGCCGTGGTCCAGGTGCTGCCGCGTGATGCCCAGGAAGATGATGCTGAAGGGCGGCGGCTTCAGGTCGTTACGGAGACGGTAGTAGAGCTGGTGGCGGTGGACGGTCGCCTCAAACACCAGCAGCCCCAGAACCATCAGGTGGTTCTACAAAACAGGAAAAATACTTCCTAAAACAGGCTTGATCTGGGTCTCAAATTATTTTTAGACCTTGGTTAAAACTATTTTGCGTTTCCAGTTATTTTACAGTTAAATTCCAAAACATTTCCAGAATTGTACACCATTTTTTCATGAACGTGGTACTGTGGAGTAATGTAAAGTGACCTTCACAAATACTCTGCCATTGAAAATGTGTTTTATCACAGACTCACAGCAAGTTCAAAGGTATTTTAGGCTATTCATGTTGTATTTGAAGCAGATCAGTCTCATAACCCTCAAATCAAGTTTCTCTGCCTCCTAACAATGAATATTTGGAAAACTATTTTACCCAGATTGGTGGGAACCCTAAATCAGGATGAGTATAGTTTTACAGTTTTTTGGTGTTTTTTGGTGTTGATCTTGTGTGAATGCGCTCTTTCTTGGAAGCGGACTTTATTAAGTGTGTGACCGTACCCTGAGACAGGGAAGGATCCTGCCCTCGCACTTGAGTAGCGCTCCACACCAGTAGACCGGGTCGACGGGCTCGATGTAGAGAATGGACCTCTTGAGAAGCTCCACCATGTTTCCCTCCACGTCCAGATCCGAGCTGTTGGACACAGCCAAGCCCTGAGACACACACCGGGCACAAGACATGTGTGTGAGGTTCACGTCACAGCGCTCTGCTGCCATCTTGGTAGCAAAACAACAATAATACTGATAGGAAATGCAGGTGACATCATGGAAATACAGTGATTTTGAATGTTTAGCCCGCTTACCACACTTCAACAATCCACTGTGCAAATCATGTGGGGGCACTTAAGATTTCAGAGCATATAATCAAAATCCCTCAATTTTCAATTTTTGGTTGAAACCCACCGTACAATGTTCTGCTGCAGCGAACAAAGTCATTGCCATTCATAAACCCTGGAACTGATAATTTGCCGTGTAAAGCAAACATTTCACCAGAGAGACTGTTTCATTCCACCCAAGTTCAAGTCATCACAACCCAACAGTGCTGCTGCTTTAAAAAAAAAAAAAAAAAAAAAAAAAAAAAAAAAAAAAAACTGATTTGGATGAATTTATTACAGTGATGAAATATTGGTGTGAAGAAAGTCTGAAGTCTCAGAAAGTTCATTTTCATATCGTAATGGAATAAATGGAAACCGACGGCTGGAGAAAAAGGAGGGAAAATGATATCAGAGTTTTAAATTTCGACTGATTGCTGATTGGAAAAGATCAGCAGAAATGTGAAATTTGCACATGTTGTAGATATTATGTCTAGTTTGAGACACTTACTTACTTACTACTGTTAATGAAAACCTATGTTGTTTATTGACATACATTGAAAAAAATAATAAGTAGAAGAAGAACAATAAACTTCATTTGTATAGCACCTCTCAAAACATGGACACAAAGTGCTTCACAACAACAAAATAAAAGGCAGAATCCAATAAAATGACAACAAAATAAAATAAAGTATTAGGAGCATAAAAGTAAGAATAAAATTAAGTATATGATGAGATAATAAAATAATCAAAGATTAGAATAATAAAACAATACAGCTGATTATTAGACATACACAGCAAAGAAAAGTAAGGAAAAATGTGTGCTCCTCAATCCTGTTTAAGACTATAGATTTGCCTTATTAAAATAAACACACACACACACACAGACAAATGTGTGTGTACTCACAGCAGTGCAGTTGGAGGAATAATCGGCCGGTTTGATGACTTTGAGCTGGTAAAACATCTTACACACCACCATGACGCAGGCCCACACGGCGGAGATGCTGGACGCTAGAGGTCGTAACCGTGGAAACGGGAGGGCAAAAGTCCACAGAACCAGAAAGAGGTAGTTCATCAGAGAAACCTGTGAACATGAACATTTAATTTATCACTCACACAAAATAAAAATTGCCCTCTCCACTGAATACACCGAATACATGAGCACTGAGCATGTCAATATTTGACAAGAGTTCCTAATATTTTGTACTTATATTTCTACTTAAGTTGCACAATTATAGCCAGGAAATAGGACTCAAACTCAAACTCACTTTTGTGTTGGTAATGTAAATCTATTTCCAAAGCACTAGTCAAGTAATTCCCCCGTTACAATTTATTTACATGATATTTGTCATTTTGGCTGCGATTTTGAGAGTCTGACCTGAGACAGATAGCTACCGCCAGCTTAAGTCTTGTGAGCTTTGGCGTTTTTCAGTCCACTGGACACAGTGACAGGTTAAATGAAATAACCTGCAGTTATATGATGACATAAACATGTTGTGGAAAGACCTGCTGAAGCTAGAAAAAAAATGCAAACCATGAAAACAAAGTAGAAACACCAAAGAAAGCAGGTTTATTTAATGAGAAGTGGTGAACGGATGAGAAGGGATAGTAGTAGTGTTCACTTTGCTGTTTTTATTTGTTAGATAAGGCTCAGTTAAATTAATTTGTCATGAGCACAAAACAATCAAAGCAATTAAGTTACCAGAACATTACAAATTATTATTTTATTCTTATTATTTTATTCTTATTCTTATTTTATTCTTATCATTATGAACTTTATGATTTTCCCCATGGTGGGACTAATAAAGGCTTATCTTATCTTAGCAGAAAATCAGAAAAGAAATTAGCAGAAATTTTGCAAAACAATACTTTTAAAAATTACAAGAAAACTATATTTATAATTATTAAAATTCTATATTAAAACATCATATCAGTGAAGCTGGATTGACATCAGAGCTGCACTCAAGAGCATTTAAGCGCCACCAGTTGGCCAATGGGCACAAAAAAAAAATTCACTGTAAATGTAAAAAAATCTGACTGGCTGGTAAAATTTGGACGATCAGCAGACACTCTGCCAGGTGGAGCAGCCGGAATGAATCGACAACCCTGGCTCCCCTCAACCCACCTCTTGCAGGGACACCCAGATGATGCCGGAGGACACGATTTTGAGGCAGTGGAGCTCCAGCAGCCGCCAGCACAGCTCCTGCAGGCGGTGAAAGCCCGTCAGAGCGTGGATGAGCAGCAAGCCGGCCCGGTCCACGATGAGGCCCCACTGGTCCTGACGGCTGAGGGGGGGCTCATCTGGGAGGGAGAAGGTGGACGAGATGAAAGGTGAGAGGAGAGGAAATGAAAGCAGAAGAAAGAAAAGGACAGGAAGGGAGGAAAAGAGCGATATGGAGAGTTGTTTGACCCATACAGCCTAATCAATTACATCCAATTACACTCTATGTTCAGTAAAACATAGTTTCTTTATGTTGGGACCCATCAAAAACTATAGATGATATGATTACCCTTTTCTGCTGTCTCCTCCTGCACCTCACACTCGTTCTCCGGGGAGTTTAGCATTCCAGCGCTGTCCAGAGTCTCCTGGCTTCTCCCAGTCTGCTGCTCCTTCACCAGCCTGGAGGACAACAGGAAACCTTTTACCATCTTCCACAAAAAAAAAAAAAACATACAACCACTGAAATGAGCTGGTGGGGTTTCAGTGACTCGCTCATGTATGCCTTTTTAGGACGTTGGTTGTTGCAGCAAGTAAAGACTCCATGAAATGGAGGACTTTCTTGATTTGATGTTTTTCCTGTTGAAACAGCATGTTTGTGCAGGACACGGTGCAGGGAAGGATCATTCACAAGTGCAAACCAACAGGATGTCAGTTTGGGGGAGAGACACGGTTTTATCTGAAGGGATAAGGTGGATGACAGCGGATGATTAAAGAATTGTGAGGATTTTGTTGGTCGAAATTTTAATTTACACCCACTAGCGCAGGATGATGTCACCATTTAAGCAAGTAGAAGTCATGTGAGGTCATTTCATGGGAATTAACAGATATATCATGCTCTAATAAGCAACAGGAGGATCTACAATTAAGACATTAGTCTAACAGAGGACAGGTATCTTCATCAGGAGTACATACAACAGCAAAGACACATATTTCACATCCATTTTTACTTTTACTGTGCCATATTTTATCCTTTCAAAAGATACTGGTCTTAAAGCATGAGTCAATATTTTACATATTTTCAAATAAATGTCTCATCTTCCAAATAGGTATATAAATCTATCGTAAAGCTGCTGACACCAATTTTTTATCCAATAGGCTGGAAAACAAGAGGCGAGTCTTACCTCTTCTGGAACTTTTCCAGGTTTTCTTTAATGCTGAGGAGTCAGGAAAAGAGAAGTGTGTGAGGAGAAAACAGGAATTATTGGTGTAAGAAGCTGATATCTCTGCCAGTCTGATGGGCAGATGGGACGTGTGGGTGCTTTGTTCAAATTTAACCGGGGCACTAAACAAGTCGATCACTGTTTCCACATGCATCCCCGTGCAGCCATAAAATTTATCATTAATTTCATTATTTTACAGCCCAAGTGGGACTTTTTGTTACCCGCCGGCAAAACATTTGGACCTGATGAGGCCAGCTCTTTCTGTTTCCAGCACTGATTACCAACGTTTAGGGAAACACTATTGTGGGAGAAAAGCACCTCTGTGAAATACAGTTTGTCATGATTGGTCTGCACACAGAGCGGCGTCTGAAATGTGAGTGAAGCAAACACAGCTCTTACGTCTCAGAGATCACATTCACCGAACTCCTGAGCTCTTCCTCTCTAGACGGAGAGATGGAAAAATGGACAGATAAGACAGAGATTTATGTTTAATACATAAATAAAACTTAAAAACACAGAACAAAGAGCCTTTTTTAGCATTCAAGAGAACAAACAAAACATTTTTACATTATATTGTGTTGAGTTTAAAGCTCAAGTTTGAGTTTGAGTTTATTTTGACCCACAAACAAAACAGGACAACACAAGAAATATATTTTCTTCCAAGCTTGTATTTTTAGTAAATGTAGTTTATGGGAGCAGACTACATTATCTAAGGCAGTGGTTCTCAAACGGGGAGAGCAAACACCTAGGGGTACGTTGAAGTACTGAAGGGGGTATGTGAGATTTTTAAAAAATGTTTAAAAATATGAGTCACACAAAATTCCTAAAATAATTAGCCTATGCTGTAATAAGTTCAATTAAAAATGTAAATGTAAGTTGGATAAACCACATTTTATGTTCAGTTTTCCCTCTGGATTTCCCACAGGGGTCAAAAGTGTGTGTTTGTGGTTTCGATCTGCCGCCGTGGTCGCCAAGCGAGGACGTTTGTTTGCCATAATCGGGAAGCTGAGACAAAAAGAAATCCAGAAAATGGATTTGTGGCTTATTTTTTCTACCAATATTTATTTTGCATTTTTCAGGAGGAACAAAAAATATTTCAAAGGGGGCACATTACTGAAAAATGTTTGAGAAGCACTGCTGTAAGGTGTGCTGAGTGGTCACACACACACACACACACTCACACACACACAGAAGCACGGTGTCACCTGGAGGTCTGTCTGACAGGCACGTTGTCCAGGTCGGTGAGCGACAGGAAGTCGGAGTTGAAGTAGTGCAGCTGGAGGATGCAGGCCAACAGGAACGCCGCGGGAAGCAGAATCCGTGCAAAGAGCTCCACTGTCTGGTATCGCTCCAACCCAAGGTCACGAAGCCTGAAGAGACCAGCAAACAAGAAAAATAATCATTTAATGACTTAGCAACTAAAGAGGACACATGTTGAGACATACAAGTGAAGACTGATGCATGGTTTTAACAAACTGATACAAAGATTCACCTGTAGGGCCATAAAACACAAAGTACTGACTGGCTTTACCAAAATCAGCAACAACAACAGCAAATCACATGCATAGTATAGACCAAGGTTATTGTAGTTAACTAAAACTAAAACTAGGTGTGAAAAAACATTTTTGTTACCTGAAATAAAAACAAAAACTAGACTTTAGAAAAACTAATTGAAATGATATTGTGTCTTAGAAAACTAACTAAACTAAAATAAAAATATACAGAAAATGTTTTTAGCATAAGTCTTTGTTGATTTGGGTTTGGATTGAAAGACCTATTCTGAATTTCTTAATCTAGACCCTGACAAACTAAATCTAAACTAAATCTAATACTGAAACTAAAAAAATAAATAAATAAATAAAAAAAACTCACTCTGGAAACTAAACTGAATTGAAAACAAAAATTAAAAACGAAATAAAAAGTAATGAAAACTGAATAAAAAGTAATGAAAACTGAATGAAAAGTAATGAAAACTATAGTAACTATGGTATACACACACACACACACACAAATACACACACACACACACACACAGCATCCACTTCATCAGGTCAACCTGTACAATCTAATGCAGTTCCATGCAGCAGCTCTGCCATAAATTCTGTTTTAAGTTTATAATGTTCAGTTTTTGTGGAAAATGTGTAAATTTAATTCTGTGTTTATTACTGAGGTTGTAGTTTGCAGAGGTCTTGTACTGGGCTACATTATATTGAGAGGTGTTTCTCATTTTTTGTCCTCCCTGTTTATATACAATTAAGGGGACAGAATAGTGGAAACACCTCTCAGTAAACTGCAGTCCAGTACAGCAGCAGCACTAACTATGAGCTCAATGCCAAACATAGAAGTGAATTAACACCTCTATTACTGTGACAAAAAGAAAACCTGAGCATTATAGGTAGCAGGAAAGGAAACTTGATGGCACAATAGTTGGATTGGGTTGTGCAGGTGGACCTAATACACTCACCCCTCCTCGGACATGCCCATGATCTGCCTGAAGAGCCCCGACACACTCCTGAACTGGTACATGTAGATGGCGATCAGCACCACCATGGAGTATCCGACCACCACGGCCCAGAAGCTCTTCAGGATCCGCCGCCACACGTCATACCGGGTCTGACACACAGACATCAGCATCAAGTCACCGCAGGAAACATGGTGGCTTTTCTCCTCACACGCTAAAAAATTAACATTACTACTGTTTTAGTGGTAAAACGGTGCAACAAAGCACCCAATGTGTGTGTGTGTGTTCACCAAAAGTCATGATTATAGAAAATGGCTTTTTTTTTTCTTTTTATTATTGTGTTCTTGACATTTTCACAGCTTATTCTAGTTAGTTCAAGATTCAAGATTTAAAGATTCCTTTATTGTTTTTGCACAAAGTACAACAAAACTGAGCATCAGTCATCCTGACACCTGTTAACAAATAGGAAGAGTTAAAACTAATTACAATAAAAAAAATAGTGAAACACTAAAAACTAAAAGCTAAGCTAAGGTGTCAAATGTAAATATATAAAATATAAAGAAATGTATGTAAAAATACATGCACATTTTAATTTCATTATACAACCTGTTGTATAATGACCAGTAAACTTCCTTGTATCCTTGTATCCTTGTATTTTCTCTAACCAATAAAAACAAGATATAAACAAAATAATAAAAACTGGTACAAGTTATTAGCAGCAACTGGGGAACAACTCTATAGTAACACTTGCTGTGGGCTGTTGCTTTAAAACAAATGTTGCTTTAAAAAATTAATTAATCAATAAATAAATACATTAATAATACACGTTAAATGTAAACAGGGTGACAGAGTTAACTTTGGAAGAAATTAGTGCCAGTATCATATTTTTTTTAATCGCATATTTTATAATCACTATTCCTGACACTTGAATTTCATACTCAAAAAAGCATAAATGTTATAATACAATGTTAAAGTAATAGCTCAGAGCTGAGTTAATTCTTATTGAGTGTAACTTTTAAGTACAATTTCAGTTTCAGTTTCTCTAAAAAAAAAAAAAAAAAATGGATTGTTTAAAATTCTCCGAAATGACAATCCAAATCCTTCTTTCACTGCCCTCGATCTTTTCCAGTACTTTATCACTACAAAGCTGATGGTGTTTGGTCCATAAAAAGTTTGATTTCCAAAACAGAGACAAACTGAAGTTTTACATCACAGAATCACAAAACACCAAACACACTGAACGCCTCTGTTGTCCACGATCATCAACGTAACATCTTGACGAGAACGAGCTGCCCACACTCCTCTGATCACACACTCCTGTACGTGAAAACGCCGCAGTGTTGCTGATGTTGTGCGAACAGACGGATAATGTTATCGTGCAGCATCTCTGAGGCCATTAGGCGTCTCGGTAAGTGGTTACGAGTTTCTAAAAGGTCAGCAGAAACACAAGACGGGGGTGGAAACGGCGAAAACAGCAGCAAAAAAACATCTCGTCTGTGATTATGAGTCGTGATCAATACTCTTAACTGTGAGGCCGCATTGATGACCGCCGAGGCAGGGTGTGTGAGTGTGTTCGGAGTGTGTGAGCCATGCATGTGAGTGTGTGTGTGTTCATGTAAGAGCAGGACCTCCTTATGCTCCAACAACTGCTGAGTCAGCTGATAATTTACTGCTGATAATCTGAGTGTGGACACTCAGCGACAGCGAAGGCCGAAACAACGCCGGCTTTGTGCAGCAACTTCCCGGCTGTAGAGGCCAATTTCCTCCCCACTCACTCATCGCTGCAATCTCAATATCAGATTTCACTTTTCAAAAAAAATTGATTTACCATCCTTCATCTACTTTTATCTACTCTGCCCCCATTTAGTGCAAAGTCAGAGAAAACAGTGTACAAACAGTGTTTATTCAATTTTCACAACAAGGAGTGAGACTAAAATATTGCTCTTTTGGAGATTATGGATGAATGAGACACAAATTTGGATTTGGCTTCACTTATTAGCCAGCAGGGAGGCTCTGGATCATGGAAAACCGAGAAAACATTGTGACTTATACACACAATTACAATGAGGAACTCGTGTAACTCTTGTTTATGGGATTATCTCAGGTGGCCCTGCACATTAAAAACTGAAAAAGGGAACATGAAAGTAAAATGTGTGCAAATGTGATGTTAAGGGGCTTTATGTAGCTAATATATTGTATGTACCCGATGTTAGTTTAGTTGCATATTGTTAAGATGATAAAAACACATAAAATACAACAATAAAAAAACACAAGTGTAACAAACAAAAATAAATATGAGAAGCACAGATACAGCATCTGAGTGTTGACAAAAGACTTCATGGTGCAAGGAAAATTAAATAAATTAAAAGGCCTGATGAAGAAACTGAAATCATGTTGTGGTAAATTGGTGATTTTTTGCGTGTCGGTAAGACGCTATGAAATGACTAAATCATATTTTTAGTTATATATTTAGTTAATATAGTTGGAGCTACATTATGTGGCACTACCAGACACACTGATATATGTGTCTATTGAATTAATCTACCCGATATCATCTTCCTGTTGAAGCAGAGGTCAACAGAAAAAAGTTGTGTATCCTGTAAGTCAGAGAGAAGCTCCTACATCGGTCTATCTCACGTCAAACATCAGGTCGACCACATATTGACTGTTTATTCCCAGCCAGCCAACGGGATCATAAAGGAAAGACTCTAACCTGATACATGGTGACACAGAAGAGGAAGAGGACGATGTAGAGGATCTTGTAAACGACCACCTGTGCAGTTGAGAAATACCAATGATCAGCTGAACATTTCATACCAGGGATAATCAACATCTGCCAGGGATCATCAACATCGGATCACCAGATCCTGAAAAACTTATGTTTGAGTGCAGATTAATTCGCTATGTAACTGCAAATTTGCTGCATCATACACAAGGCACTTTCTATTGTCTGTCTGACCGATGTGACAAAGCGAGCAGCGAACTGGATGGGTATTCGACAGAGCAGCTTCACACTGACGAGATGAAATTCTCTAGGCTCCTTGTTAGGAATGCAGGAAAATTCCTTGCAAAATATTTTCCATAAAACTGCTTTTTCTTGCTTCTCAGGGATGATGCAACACCAGTGCAGCAGTTGAGCAAACATGCCACAAATGGATTTTTTCCAGTGTTAGGATTTGTATCTGATTGTTGGAAAACTAAGCTTACATACACAGCACATAATGCCCAGTGTGTGTACCTTGCCAGAGAAGCTGACCACAAAGAACATGGAGCAGCAGAAGAGGATCCAGTACTTCACCAGCGTCCCTTTCACCGCCGAGCCCAGCATCGCCACCAGAGGAGATGGCTCAGCCTCCTCCGCTGAGGCAGAGGAGAGGGAGGGGAAGACACCGACAGAGCAGAGAGAGTGCAGGAGAAGAAGAGGAAAAGAAGAGGAGGAGGGGAAGACAGACAGTTTAACTTCATATCCTAATCCTCTGGACAGCTTGTTTTATAATTCATGACTCCGCATCTGGATGCTCCTACAGCTCCTACACTACTTAAGTTAGAAGTTATTTTCTTATAACGGACACACAGAAAAATGAAAATGATGAAAGAGCGTGTTACGTGTTGTGACTTTGACTTCATCCAGTGACTCCTCCTTCAGGCTCTGCTCCTCCTGTCTCTCCTTCAGCTGCTGACGAAACATCAGCCAAAAACTGAAGCTGTAGAAAACCTGCGACACACACACACACACACACACACACACACACACACACACACAGAATGTACAATACACAGTGTGGTAAAATGTAAAATGCACAGTTTGCCATAGAGAACACAACACAATTATACTGAAAATTTGAAGAAAAATCACCGTGCAGTTTTTCTAGCTAAGTAACATAGGCTATAGTGAAAAGACAATGGTCCAAAGGAAGTGCTTATTATGAAGTCTAGCACTCTTAACACTAACTTATTTAATTGACTACTTAAGCTGGATGACTTCCAACTAGTCATACAAGAATAAAACTATTTAAGAAAAATTGGTTCACTAGCCTGCTTATCTTCAGAGACCATGACCATGCATCAGGAATTAATGAAAAACTAAGTGGTAGCCTTTTATATTTCTATTTTGATCTTCTTTGCCGTTTTCAGCCACTGTGCTTCTTTGGCTCTTGGTTAACTAAATGTGAAGGGTAACATTTGGTTAACCAATGAGATAATTCCTTGCACTTGCATAGCTCTGTCTTTTAGAAATATTTTATGATTAAATTCACTAATATAACTAAATACGTGTGAAAGTAAAACTTTTATTAAATTCAGTACACACAGTTATAAATTGCCTCTCACTCATGCAGAAAATAAAAACAAAGACATAAAAATGTACATAAAAGAGCACAGACAGAGAAGACATGTAGCTGGTATCATCTGTGTGTCCATTTCTCTCCCTCTTTCCATCTCTCCCCATCCTCCCTCTCTAATTTTAGGATCTATAGGACGCTGTGAAGCACTGCAGCATGCCATTTTCAGTGTTCTTGCATACCCTCTTTTCTCCTCTCCATCCTTCTCTAGGATAATTTCTCTCCCTCCACCAGCCGTGCTCTCTCACCGTCTTTATCTCCCTTTCTCCCACTTTGCATCCCACTTCCTCTCCCTCTCCTCCTCCTCACGACAGTCCCTCCCTCACCTTCGCTCCCAGGTGGACGCAGGGTGACGGGTGGTAGCTGCTCAGGTCAAAGTCCACGATCACAGCAGAGGGCAGACCCGGGTAGAGCTCGGAGCGACTCAGACGCAGCCCGCTGAGGAAGCCCAGCACCACCAGAACGGTCCCGTAGATGGCCAGGAAAGGGGCGGACATCATGGCGTACCGGCGGCGGTCTCGCATCATCCAGATCCCGCAGGACCACACCAGCAAGGCAAAGGTCAGCCAGCTGTTGTAGGTGATGCTCCACACCTGGGGGAGAAAGTGTACCACACCTGTGTGTTTGTCCTGCTGCGCTCAGATCGATTAGGCTTTGTGATCCTCTCATCACTGCTGCTCCACTCCAAAGAGGAAGATCTGATGCGGGACAGCTGCAGGAGTTTTGTTTAAATAGAAATCCTCAAGGTTTGATTAACTATGGCAACGTTTTTGTGGATAAGCATCATGTGAGGTTTCTTCTCTCCTCAGCCGTGGCAGCTGGTCATGCTAACTAGCAGGTCTTCTAATGTTCACCCTATTTATTTCAAACAAAGCACTTTTGCTGCATAAAATGTTGCCTGAACAGAATTCAATAGACACGGTTAGTTTTTTGTGCATTTTTTGACTGAAAATGGTCAGTTTCTGTTTTTAACTGGTTACAGAACCATCACCATCTTGTTATGGATCCATCTGATTTTCCCAACATATCTGGTAAAACAATTGTGTTAGTAGTGGCTATTGGAGTTACATGTTAATTAGCCACACATTTATGTAGTTGATTTGCTACATCAGCCAACAGTTCAGGTTAGCTGACTCTCTTTTTGGATTGTGACCTGGGATTAAGACCAAACAGTTTGTTATATCACTTGAACCTAAATTTGGAAACAAATCTTATCAGACTAGATCACTCTTCCTTCCAGCCATTGGGCTACATTAATCAATGAATTTATTTATTAGTTATTTGGATTCCCATTAGTCACCACCAAGGTACCAACTACTATTCCTGGGGTCCACGCAAAATTTAAATAGCAACTTAAATCGCCAGTTTTCCAGTGCATCTCCTAATGGCAGCTGCTGTGGTTGTAGGGCTGGTTGATATAACAATATTATGTCAGTAATGTGACACAGACTAAATATCATCTGTGATTTTGGTTTTTGGAGACCATGCCTTTGTAGTAAAACTGCTATATAATGTCAACATTGAACCTATTTAAGTAAGATGCTTCTTTTTGAAGATCAGCAGATTGTGATGTTAGATCTATATCCCATGTTGGGCCAATGTTTGCGCGTTATCTAGATATTTCAGTTTTGTGATTATTGTTTCCTGGCTTTAAAGGCTGGGTTACTGTAAAGGGATTCACTTTTCTGAATTTAGTAGCTGTTGTGTTATTCTATCTGTTTGGTTATCATATTTATATCACTAATAGGTAAACATCTCATGAAAACACCACTAGTCACCCCTACGATCTCAAGGTATTCAGTCAAAAATTTGTCACACAGCTACATATAGAAATCCGTGTATCTCAGTAGATGTGGTTTACCATCATAATGATGAGGGCGCTGACGTAGCTGTGTTTCTGCACCAGCCGGCCAAAGACAACCAGACCACTGGGGCCTGAAGGGGGAGGCAGGCTCTCCGTCACACTCTTATGGGACTCGCCGTCCTTCTCCTCCATTTCTCCCTCACCCTCTGTCTCTGGAGGAAAAAGGTAGCAAAGGGAAAGTGGAGTAAATAGATCCAACATCTCTACCACTGTGATACATCTCCCTTTTCTCCATCTTATGTTACCCCTCTCACCTCCTGTCTTTACCGATGAGATGAAAAGAAATAATGCAAGGCAGCATACTGAATGATTGTGATTCTTGAGGCTTAAGGCAAAAGTGCAATAATACAACACAAGGTCCCATCAAAATTGGGGATTAAAAGCAGTAAAAAAAAAAAAAAAAGTTGGAGAAATTTATTTTTGTGATTACCATGTGATGGTGAGTCTTTGTCTTCATACTTTGGTGGAGGGTAGCAGTTTGTGTAGCCTGCTCCTCCTAACAGAGACCCCAGCTCACTTGTACGGGTATCGTGCCAGGACATGTCTGTCAGTAAGATCGCTGGCTGGGGAAAGAAAAATAAATCAGTTTACATCAGGTTTGGGTTCGCAGCAGTTAAAAAAAATACATACAAAAATAAATAAATAAATGCTTTGTTGTAACTGTGACCACAAGGATTTTGGAGGAACAACTGTAAAACTGTTGTATAAAGTGTTTCAACTTTGGACTTTCTCATTCTCAAAAAAAGTGATAACCTCAGGAAACCTATATGGTAGAGCGATAAAATGACCCACCTCGTCTGGTAGGTATGTTTCATCATCTGTGCTGGACAGAAGCTGCAATGAGTGAGAGAATTTATTAAATAAACCTGTGCAAAAATATATATATATATTTCTGCAGAATGCTTGTGTTCAGGCTGTGACTAGCACCGATGTCTTTCTAAATCAATAGCTTTAAAATTACGAAATCCAAAGTTTATTGTACATTTTAGGCATTTAGCTGATGCTCTTATCCAGAGTGACAGGCTTCTGCCCCCAGCAACCAACACAAAGTGATGAAAGCCATAATCTGCTATCAATATTCCCGTGACCGTGTAATATCATGCCGGATTAGAAACTATTCCTGCTGTTAGCGCACCTCCTGTTTGTCTCCTGAGACGTAGAGGATCCTGGAGAAACTGGGAGGATCTTCTGGAGATTCTGCTGGACTCTCAGACTCCTGAACGTCAACGTTACCCTAATAAACAGAAAACCCCGTGGAATCACTGTCATGTAAGTTAATATCGTCTGAATATTGTCTGAAGTTTGTGGATGCGCTCTATAAGACAGACATGCACACTTACAAAAAGACACTATTCCTAGTAGTGGTGATAGTTCTAAAAAGTTAAAAAGTTGTGGTAGTAGTGGCAGCAGTAATAGCAGTTATAGTGATAGTAGTAGGAATAAAGGATTTTTTTTCAAAGTCATCTTGTCGCATCCAGTCTATATTGTGGGTGGGCATAAGAATGAGTTGCTTGGCATCGTAATAAATCCTTAAGCAGTTTCTTCTTCAATTAATAAAAGTGAAAAAAAAAAAATAGACGTTTTTTTTTTTTTGGTCTGTTAATGCTCACGTTAAACACACATCTAAAGCATCAGTCCACCTTATAATTCCTGATAATGTGTAATAACTGCATTTTAAATGAATAATGGAACTTTTAAAGACAGATTTCCATAACCATTAAAAAAAACTGGTCGGGAGGGATTAGGCAACTTTTGGCGTCATCACCAACAAAAGATACGTATAACATACTATCATCATTATTATCATTAGTAGTAGTAGTAATAGTAGTAGTAGTAGTAGTTGAGGTAGTAGTAGTAGTAGTAGAAGCAGTAGTAGTAGTAGTAACTTAAAAAAAAAAAAAACAATCAAAAAACAATAAGCCTCTTCAAATATTATAGCATTAGCAGTAGTAGTGGTAGTAATAGTAGTAGTATTAGTAGCAGTATTAGTGGCAGTGGAATCAGTAGTGGCAATAGTGACAATAGTAACAGTAGTATTGTAGTAGAGCAGTAATATAGTTGCAAAGTAACAGAGACCAAACACAAATCCACACACACACAAACACACACAGACACACACACACATCACCTACACACACTTGCACACACCTCCTCGTCGGTGATGTGGACCCACTTGTGCAGCAGAGCCACCAGTGTGTAGTAGAGCAGCAGCAGGACCAGCGGGTTGATGAAGTCCGGCCAGCTGACGTCCGAGTGCAGACCGAGGCTGTACGGCTCCGAGCTGTTGGTTCTGATGACGCCCGTCATACCAAACAGCCTGGGACAGCGAGGGGGGGGGGGGGGGGGGGTCAGGAAAGAAAACACAGTCGACATTAGTGTGTATCTGTGAGGGAATTTTCAGGTTGTGCAATACCGTAAGGACCAAAAAACACTTTAAAGGGAGAAAACAGACAATTTCAATTATCTCAAAAAAAAGAAAAATGCAAAATCACTGACTAAATCTTTATGAACCTGCTGTATCTCATGACATTGAAATGCATCTCAAATACCTCACATGTTTAAACTGTTTTTCACATGTCTCATTTGACTTTGGATTATGGTTCAACAATCAATTTTTGAGGGTCAATATTCACATCTCTCTATATTTCTTGCTTGCATTGATATTTAAAGTGTGACTGTTTTGTGTGTGTTTTTCTCCCCAAAATCTACAAGTATTCAGTGTCTCTCTCCTTGCCAGGGCTCGAAATACTGACACAGCATTCAGACAAAGGGGCAACAAAACTCTCAGTTACATTTATAGGACATTCCTTTGGGGTGAGCAGCAAGGTGGCTCAATTTAGCTATTTATTCATTGATAAGGGCTTCATCCATGCATTTAAATGTAGAATTAATTTACCAAAAACACGTGCAAGGAAACAAAATTTAATATCAGAGGTGTGTGTTTGACTCTACTTGAAATACCTGGCGTAAACATCGCCTGGGGGCACCAGCTGCTGGGACAGAGGCAGCTGGTAGAGGTACAGGGCCAACAGGTGTCCCGCGCTGAAGATGGCCATCATCACACACAGGGTGCTGAAGAGCAGCAGGCTGATGGAGCGGCTGAACACCCACCACCACACCAGTCCCAAAAACACCCCGAAATACACACCTGAGGTGAGGGAGGGCAGCGTGATACCTGGACACACACACACACACACACACACACTCACATTAACATATGACAAGCAGACAAAGGCAAACACACATTTAACCATAACAAGGCATGAATGAAAAGTAAGTTAACTGTGATTAGATATATTTAGAGAACAAGGGTTAGGTCTCTCTCTCTCACACACACACACACACACACACACACACACACACACACACACACCTGCCAGTCCCAACAGCACAGTCACCACCACTTTCCCTGCTGTGTTCATGATGGCAGACAGCAGCAGCCGCAGTCCGGCCGCAAACACAAGCAGCTTCTGGACGAACTGGGGCGGCCCCGTCTGAGCCGGCGCCGTGGTCTCGTCTGAGCTGTCATAGGACGAGCCATCTGTGATGTCACTTCCTCCCTCGGACTCCGAGTCGGAGGTTTCCCCCTCCTGCCGGGTCAACAGAGAGCCGTAACATCAGCATCACCCTGTTCATGTTACCACGTGTCCTGTCCGTTCACAGAAACACGCATGCGGTTACCTCAGGGTCGGAGGGCGTGATGCCGTTGTCATGGAGACTGATTTGGGGAGCAGGGCGCAGCAGCTTCGTGCACAGCCTGACCACGAACACGGAGGAGACGAGGAGACCCACGTCTGGGGCCAGGAGACGCACAATGTTCCCTGGCTCCACTATACTGAATCTGGAAACACACACACACACACACACACACAGGCACACACACACACAAGGCGCACAACACTCCTGAAATATTCAATCAGCTGCTGTAATATCTGGACAACAACTGGATTGTGGAGTTAAAAAGTATAATTATAAATACATCTGTACCTTACAATGCCCAAATGGTAGAGGAAATCTTCCCAGTAGCCACTTCCTGTTGAATAATCACAATAAAGTAAACACGATAAGTGAATCACATCTGGCCTTTTTCAGTTCATTCTTTAATAAAACGAATAAATAAAAATAAATTTAAATAATAGAGAAAAAAAAGAAAATATATTGATTGATTTAAAATTATTTCTGCATGTTGCATCAAAATGTCCAGCCATCGTGGGCTTTTAGGTTACTATTACACACTTCATTTAACAACACACACACGCGCACACACACACACACACACACACACACACACATACACCAAAATGTCATATCCAGTGTGAATAAAGTTGTTGATTTCCATGTGTTAACTTCAAATTGAGGGATTACACACTCCTCTCTGTCTTGAAAAAAAAATGCTGCAACCTTTGGAAAAACTTTACATATTAAAACATTACATATTAAAATGTGTATTTTCTTTAAAGTGCCATTTTTCAGCACATTCAGTTTGTTCGGGGTCAAGTAAATCCATATTTCCAACACTTGTCTTTGTGCAGTATGAGCACATGACTCAGATGCCACTTTAGTCTATATATTAAAAAAAAAAAAATACATTAATCTAATTTTTCCATAAAGTAGCATGTTGTTGTTTTTACCATGCACAGGGATGTAGGCGAAGGGGATCTGCATGAAACACTGCAGCGTCAGGAACATCAAGCTGGTGTACACGATCAGCAGGAGGAAGCGACCGGTTTTACCTGAGGAGAAGAGAAAACCCGTCGGACAAACAGAGAAGAAAGGGAAGTGGAAGTCAACATCGTGAAAGTGCACTGCAGTTTAAACTGTTTTCTGAGAGATAAGTAAACTGCTCACAGTATGCTAAACTCACATTAGTTAATAGTTATTGACTGACTTACAGTGTATTATAAATTTACCACTGCAAGCTGAATATGTGGCAAAACAATATACAGTACTATCCACTTTGAGTGATGCTTCCTCAGCTGGCATGCTTTTTAAACTACATGGAAACTGCAACGAATGAATGAAAGAATTTTACTTATTTTTGTGTCTTGCCTTGTACCCATCCCTTATGCAATTTAAGACACCAAAAATACAATTAATCTACAAATCATCACAATCACCTCTAATAACTGACAGCTGCAACAGTTTACACATAGAAAAAAAAACATTTAAGCAACATTTGTATAACATAAGCCGAGATAAATACCTCTTTCTAAAATGCTTTCTCTAGATAATCAGAGGCTGCAAATTTGCCATTTCAGTCTATCTGCATTATTTAACCACATCAGATCTGGGTTTTTTAAATCGATTTGAAGCACAAATCGTGATATAAAGGACAATAAAACACAAGGTGAAACTTCTTCTCAATTGTCCTTTCTTGCATATGAGCCACACCAGAAATATCAGAATTTTCAACTCAGTCTTTGGTCTTATTTGGGACGCATGATGATGTTTTCACAGAGGTGTGCAGTTTGTGTGAGTTTTTAATTCCCTTAATTCCCAAACGGATTTCAAAGCGGCATTCCTTCAACGCTGCGAGTCTTTTATCGTCATGAGAGCACAGAGTATCGAGATGGCACATCAGTGGATTGAGGCGATCTAGACGGACCAAAAGCGCTCTGAACGAGGCTTCAAATCTGTAAATATCTGTAAAGTTGCTGTGCTGCACGAACAAATTCATCCTGTAGTTCACTAATGACTTCAGACAATCATCAGTTTCATAAATGTGTTTCTGCGTTCGATCGTATTCAAGAGTTTGAGAACGTTGGTAATGTATGCACAAACAACTGTAAATGCACACACACACACACATACAGAGGCATACACACAACGTAATTAATGGACCTAATGTTTCTCTTAGAGACGTTTCGCAGTTGAATACTGTCTCCCAGACCACTGTCAGTATTTAAAACTGAGACTGGTTCTTTCTCCATGTGAGCACTTTGACAGATCAATAAACCGGCTAAAGTAAGACATGTGGGCCTGAGCTCTGTTGTCACGCAGCCGGACCGCTGAAGTGTAAAGATTATACCATATGCATGCTAGGCATTTCTTTTAAACAAACAGTAACAAGGAACAGAATGGCTCATTTCCACATTTTGTTTTTCGGTCTCAGGTGTAGTCCTACAGTGTCAATACAGGAGCGTTTCAATGTGTGTAGGACCCACGGTGGGGCAAAAAAAAAAAAAAAAAAAAAAAAAAATCCATGTCCAATTTCTGGATTTGATGTAGCCAACAACAAAACACCAGCAAAGAATGAACACAAGCAAAGGTGAGTTTGTAGATTTTGTAGATTTGCCCTGCGGAGGAACCGGTAGTGCCCCAGTTTAGAGCTGATATTTTAACTGGTTAGTCTATTAGGGATGTAAAACCAAAACCGCAAAATAAAATAAAATTAAATAAAACCATTCCAAACACAATACACCCTACAATATTCTCTGGACCTCCAGGGCAACTGAGAGCCACCTGATCATGAATGTGTATCATATTTTGAACTGGGAGATAAAGAAAAGCATAGTATTACAAGCACCTATAACCCAGCAAATCAACCACAGATGCTCCATGTGTTGTGATGAGCCAGGACTACACAGAATATAATCTCTGGATGAGCTGAGAGAAATGCACAGCGCTAGTTACTGTGAACCTGACATCATCCCATGCTGGTTTAATTTCTAACTTCATCACTTCAGAAAATAACGTTGAGTTTTCTGAACATGAAACGTCTCTTAACATCAAGGACAACATGGAAATAAGTTTTTAACTTTATTGTGTTTTTATCTTCCCTCCTATCTTTTATCTTTGACAATTTTTTGAGCGCAACTGCATTTCTTTAAAACTTGTTGAACTAAACTCAACTCAGCCAAATCAAACTAAATTAAACTAAACTAAACTAAACTAAATGAATCCTTGCTGTTTACCACCACTGAGCCACAACATGCAGGATGTCAGAGATTATTAAAAAAAGGAATCAGTCTTATGACTTTAGTTTAAAGCTTTGATTGGGTTAAATAATGATTTGAATTAGTCTTTTATACACTGCACTACACGTTTCCAGAGAGGCATCTTCCTGCATCCTGATGGCGCGATCCAGTGAAAACCACCGTTTGTTTCTGCTGCGTATTAATCCTGATATTCTCCATAGACACTGGAATGAGATGCTGCAAACAGGGGGAGGCTTCGCAATTAATCTGACTGTTTTCCAGCTAATAATGCACCAGATCATAATCTCAGCCAAATGGCCTAAATGCTGGAGTTCAGCCTTGATGATCAAAAGCACGGAAAAAAACAAAGCATCATATGGCCTGGCATTAGCTGAGTCAGCAAAAGTTTTGTTGATGTGCAGGATTTTTACTAAAAGCTTCTTTCACTCTCTACCGCACTCCTTCCACCACACACACACACACACTCCCAAGCATATGTGGACACGAGAAACACACATTCATCTACACATCCACTGCACACACACACACATATCCACGTTTACAGGATATACATACACACTTGACCACGCTGCCCGAGGAGACAAAATCATGCCACTGAGATGAAGATAATCCCAGGATTTATGAAGCTTTCAAAGACAAGCTGAGAGGCAAACAGTTTTTCGATGGAGGAAAAAAAAAATGACAAAACGCTGACATCACATCTTTTAATTCCTCACGGTAATTACCAGGTTATGTATAATTGATCTGACCGACCCAACCACATCCCCTTTACAAAGTACTTTGAGGGAGGGGTGCAGATACTTTAATTCATCAGCATGCAGTGATCAATACAGAAAAAAAAAAACACATGCGCAAGCAGTAACTACACACACTCACACACACAAACACACACTTCTTTTTTACTTTCCCTTTCTCGCCGTCTTTCTTTTTCCATCCCTCTCTCTCTAATTCTCCACCTTGAACACCAAACATCGACACACACTCGCTATAAATGTCCTCATATCTTGAAGTCATGAGTGGCCTTCAAACAGTGTGGCATGATGTGTGTGTATGTGAGCATTTTGTTGACATGTGTGTGTGTGTGTGTGTGTGTGTACAGTTTGTGTGTGCATGCAAGCACGTAATAACACTTTCATATGTAAAAATCATAGGCAGATGTGCAAAGACGTAATGTGTTAAAAAGAGCTGTAAATTACACACTCCTTCTCAGAATAAACTTTAATAAACCACATATTGGTAAAAGGCTCAAATGCTCATTATAAGACATGCAGATCAGCGTTTTGCATGAAAATACAAGATTTTCTTAAAGGTGTGAGAACAGGACATGTATAACACAATATGTTACAGTAAACCGGTGCTACAAGGTGTAATTACCTGTAAATTTAAGTGTCTGATCAGATTTTGTGTTCTGGACACACCCAGTCATCCTTTTGTGTATATATAAAATAGGGCTGAACAATTAATCATAATATAATTCTCTAATAAAAACTCACAATATGGCCGAGTGCAATATCCAAATGCATTTTTTTTTTTTTTTTTTTTTTGATAAAGGTAAAATGTGTGACAAAACATTGTTGTGAATAAAGTATTATGGTGCTACAGAGATGCCCTGGACATGTTGTCGTACATCTGGTGTACGACCTGAGCAAAGATCACATCATCATAAGTTTAATAGCTGCTTCAGAAAAAATCAAAATTATAATGCAAAAGGTGTCATTCCTACTGAAATCGTGAATCATATCACAATAAAATGAATCGCAATCACAAGATCTGTCACTATCACAAATATGAGATTGAAAAGTTTTTGCTCATTGCTGGTTGGATAATCTAAACACTGCATATTCTGCTGTGACAATAATTATGACTTGTTTAACTGCATGAGTTAATAATTATCATTTTATAATAAAATGCAGGAACGAGTAAACTTAATCACAGAGCAAATCCAATGATCTGATTTTGCACCCCAAATTAAAATAAAGAGTCTTGACTGTTGCACTGTGAGACCCTGTTGTGAAAACTGAACCAAGGCCATGTTGAGAACCAAAATGCAGCGTTATAAATCTGGTATCGTTTGTTTCTGCGGAGCCTCTTACCTTTCATGGTGACCTGGGTGGGGTTGGGAAGGAGAGGCAAGGCGAGGACAAACAGGAAATAGACGAGCGACAGACCGTTGTAGCGGAACGAGGACGCTGAGGGAGAGAGAGAGAGAACACACACCTCGTCTGTCTGATAAACACATTTAATCCAAACAACCAAGGAAAACAGACTGTTTTATATTCCATTACTCTTAATTGTAATCTGTTGTAAAACGTATTCTAATCAACACAGTTAGAAAAGTTAAAAAATTCCACTTTTTAGTCTGGGATTAAGAATTTAATGAAATGTCAAAAATAAAGCAGGAAAGGTGGGAGAGATTTGAACTGAGAGATTTGGAAATTAACTCTTACAACAATGAAGGCATACTATAATGCTGTTTTTTATGGCTTTAAATTGGACCCAAGACCACATAGCTGTGTGTCTTTGAAAACAGATAAATTAATAAATGCTGCAGCTGTCCAATCCCAGGTGACTGGAACAAACAAAAAACTTGTTGAGCAATGTAATAAACATATAGGCAAGAGGAAAACCTAGACTCACATCAGCTGAGAGCCACAAGTATTGTATGATAAATACTCTAAAATAGCTTTTTTAAACACTAAGCAGACATACAAACTCATGTAGGTAGAGGTTTAAGTTATTCTATGAGGATTACAGTGAGAAATCACCAGAAATAACACAATACACTATTATCAGAGATTCTGAGCCACAGTTTTCGGTCTCAAAGGGCTTTACAGGCCCACAGGTTTACAACAAACTAAACAGAACGACACCCCCTTACTTAAAAAACCCACTGATGAAACAGGGAAAAACAGAGGAAATGTCGGGAAGCACCACAAGAGGAGAGAGGAGACCCCTTCCTGCCAAGGTGTGCAATAGCTGCCAAAACAGAGGGCAAATTACCAAGGGAACACAGTCATATTACAGAAGAAAACACACTAGAAGACACAGTAAAGACAACAAAGCAGCAGGAAGAGCAGGGAAACGCAGCCACGAAATACCACAGAAGCCTGGAAGAGATGGACGAAGAGGACAAGGGGGATGCAGGGGGAGAGAGGGATGGGGGAGAGGAGGAGAGCCGGGGGGGGTTCATACCCGGGATGAGGACAGTCTCACAAGACATTCACACTCCAACATATGAGACAAACAGAAAAGATGTGGAGGGAAAAGGAAAACATTAGGGAGGCAAACAAGAATGAATAAAGCAAAAACATCTATTTAAAACTAATGGCTGCGGAAGGTGACAACATGAAATAATATCTGATGGAGAATAAACTGGCAAAACTAATGACACTCGTGAGTAAAAGGCCCTGAAACAAGACAAAACCCTATGCACTATTTACAGTAAACTATACATATCACAGTCATCATAAAACTACTGTACTCAAGTAAATGTTATGTGTATGAGCTCAGCGTGCTTCCTCCACTTTAATGGACAGTCTATGAAGTTTCCAAGATGATTTACTGCACCTCCACGTACGGTCCTGACCTGGCAGCTCCCTCTGCTTTTTGCCGAACGCCGGCTTGGCAGCGGCGCGGCCGTGCCTCTCCACAACTCATATATTGTCAAACCTGAATGCACCTAATAGAAAGCCATATTAATCCCTCGGACTGAATCATCATTGTGCATTTCCCCCAGCATGCAGGAACCATGCAGGACACAGACATCCTGAACTGCTACGGCCACTCCAGGTCGTGAACTACAAATCAAACTCTGTACGCCATATTTTCACAAAAGGAAACAGCGATAACCCAAAATGTCATTTATTTAAAGCACAAATCCAACTCTAATAACATAGAGAAGTAAAAGCCACCACTGAAATTCAATTTTTTTCATTGAATGAATCCCACAACGGAGGAAATACTATTCATTTTCCAAAATTTACAGAAAATGACCCTCAACCCACAGCTATTGCTTGTTTAAAAAAAAACGTGACTAGAGGTGCCAGTTACTATTACTGCTTTTCAATAAGATGTTTTTATTTTTAACCCTTCTTCAACTTTCTTCAATAATCTTTTCCTTTTATGTACACTAATTGTCATTTTTTGTATCCTCTGATAATGTTGACGATTGTTTCTGTCACTGTCTGTCTTTTTCAACTCTTTCAACCACATCTGCAAAGCATGCTGGGTGACACCGTTGCGTGAAATGTGCTGTATGAGTGAAAAATTGATTTAATTCAATGGGAAAATGCTATGATATACTGCTGACCCACCAAACAGCTTCCATTCAGAAAAGATCGTATCACCATGACAATTATTGCCACTCTCATCCCAACTTGGACTTATTAAAATCTTAATCCATCAGAGAATTCGACCTGAGCATCACCTCTCACCTCTTGCAAAGACCACACACACACACAAACCCCATTTCCCATCACTAACTATTGCTGACAGACCAACTCACCGGCCAGGAGGAGAAGCGGCAGCACCAAGTTGTAGAGCATCCCCACTGCGATGTCCCCCGCCATGTCTGCCCCACTGTGTCAGAGACACACACACTGCTCCTCCAAACACACACTTTCAGCCTCTAAAAGTCTGGCCCGGCGGGTGGATGTCGCAGCGCTGTGGAGGGGGACTCCCGCCCGCTCACACATCTCTCAGTGGAAGATGAGCGCAGCCTCAATCAGAGCATCCTGCAACACATATATTAATGTAAAGAGAGAAAAAAAAACACACTCTCAACCTGTATCGAGGCAAGTGAGAGCTCAAATGATGCGGCTGGACATCACAGGAGAGTTGAGGATTTTTTTTTTTTAGTCCAAATTGTGGGAAGCTGATGCCCTCCTCTCTTTCTTTTGTGTCTCTGTCACGCCCTCCCTTTCCTTTCCCTCCCTCACCTCTCTCTCACACTTTCTCTCTCTCTCTCCTCCTCTCTCCCTCTCCCTCTCTCTCTCTCATAATGGGTTGTAATCCAGCATCACTGTTACGATGCTGAAATCAAGGCTAACCTTACTCAGGAGAATCAATAACTGGAAAAAAAAAGCAGATAAAAGAGGACAAATAGCAACAAATGGCATGGTTTTTTTTTTTAATAGTGTTACAATTTCTAATACTAAATAGGACAACATTTATGCTGTGCTTGTGTTAAAAGTGCTAAAGTGTGTTTTGGTTTGTGAGCATACAAGCATGTGTGTCATGAGTGCCCTTTCTAAAACCACAGAGTAATGTCTTTATTTCCGAAATCCTGTGTGACCGGGAGCGGCAGCCCTGTGTTTGTTTCCCTACAGCCGCGTCAGGCTGGCTCATCATATTTGCGCTGTGGGCCGAGGGGAAGTGTATCTAATATTCATGGATGCGAGGCCATTAAGAGCTGGTGTGTGTGACTACAGAGGAATGATCAATGATCGCACTGTTGCCTGCAAAAAGGCGAACTTTACACCAAAAATAAGGAAAGAAAAAAAAGAAAAGAGGAAGAAAGGGGGCAGGAAAAGCAACAACCTCTCAGGAAAACCCAGCTTGATTTTTCAAATGTGCAATGACACAGTGATATTTTACAAATTCAAAATGCTAAACTAGCTTGTGTGAAGTTTTACTGGATGGAGAAGTGTTAGTGCTTGTTGACGAGATGGAGCTACAATGAAGGAAATGAGCAAGTAAGCAAGTTTTATTAGCGATAAGAGACGTTTAAACAAGTCAGTCCAATTAACAGGCACTTCATGTATGGCTTTCATAGGATCCTGTTGTTCCTGTTCAGTTTTAAGACAAGGTGACAAGTGTAATGACGAGGGCATTTTGTAAGCAGCTGTGCAGCGTGTAAAATCAGTGTGTTTAAGCTTAAGTTTTAGCTGTGGTGACCGGGAGCGGGACAGTTCAGATAGACAGGGAGCCGGAGCCAGTACTGAACAGTCCAGGAAACACCGGCAACTTTTGGATCATCAGACAGTCGACTAACTTCACTCTCATCTAGCTCGTTAGAAACTGTTGGAACTGGATACCAAAAAAATGTGTGAGTGATCAGTTTTAGTTTTAATCTCACCAGCTATTAATCAGAGGTGGAAGTAGCTACTTACATTTACTCAACTTTACTGTAATTGAGTAGCTTTTTTTTGTGAAAGTCAGTAATTTTATTGTAACTTGGGTACATTTTAGCTTGATTATTGTACTTGATCAATGACAGATAGTGGAACCTTTCACAATAAAAGCTCAGGCAGCAAAGAGGAACCTGCTTCTGCTTTGCTGCTTCTACTTTTTAGTCATTTCCAAATTTCACAATAAAAGACGCCACAATGAAAAACTGCAGATTGACAATGGAAGTGAGGACCATTTAGACTCAATTGGCAAAAAACTGTGGAAAATGTGTCAGTTGAGTCTACAGGGTTCTCACTTCAGTTATCTCTAATGCCCCTTTAAATGCGTGTAATTTGCAGCGTGTTCTCTCCTCCTTTTCTAACTGCATGAAAAAGATCACAGCTAACACAGTTACTGTTTGGAAAAAGGAGCTCAGTCACTTTTACTGCCAGGACATTTGAAATGAGACATTTTTTACTTTTACTGCAGTAGATTTCAAGTTCTACTCCTACTTGAGTAGCAATTTGTAATACTCCTCCATCACTTCCATTGACATCTAATTTGATGCTTAACACAAATCAAAATATGTTTTCAAATCAGGGTACAATCACTTCAAAATCACTTTTTTGGTGGTCCAGGACATGAAAACATGAAAAACCCCTGCCTTAACTAAGCAAGGCACCAAAAGTCAAACACAAGATCAATGAAATATTGGAGTCTGTAACTTAAATTCCCTTGATGACACTGTAATATTCCAAATTTAAGAAAGTAACAACAAAAAAAAAATGCAACTAAACTTGTTAATTTAGTTTGAAACTGTCCTTACACTAAATAAAATTTAACGGAGCCTGCCTGTTTTACGGTTGAGAATCACTAATCAGGACAAAGTGCAAATTTAAATGAATTTTTGATGTAATTCTGTGACCAATCATTTTTTAAAATCTTATATGATTACCATATGAAGCTGAGTAATATCAGCTTGGCAAATAAAATATCAAAATCAGTGATATCCATGAGTAAAAGCCAGTGAAAGCTTGCACTGAAAGCTTCAGGGCTTCCGCTTTACAGTAAACTGTTGACAGTGTAAGCATCACTGAGCCGTGAATCTCCAACAACATGAGAGCAGGAGCCTCCCACCATGTGTGTACAGTGTTAGTGATGGTTGCAGTATCATTATCATTTAATAGGTTGCTACATGCAACACTCTGATATTTCACTTTACTTTCACACTGAGACATTTTGTAAACTCAGCAGTTCCGCAAAAAAAAAAAAAAAAAAAAAAAAGAAGAAGCACAGTTCAAAATAACACATAAACACATTACTGCGTATTAGCCTACTTTGCTGAAAAAAGAGATACAGCCACATGGCAACCTTGTGGAAATTAAATTAACAACAAGATGATGATGATGATAACCGAAGAACGAGAAAAAGAGGAGAGGAAGAACTGCAACTTTACAACCTGATAAAAACACTTGATAATTTACTGAACTCCTCGTGAACCAAAACGAGTGACAAACAAATCAATAGCTCCTAATCTTGTTAAGCAAACCTAACTAAACTAATAAATTCCTTCACTGCATGGTTGTCGGTTGATTATCACAGACATAAGGCTCCTCTGTGGGCAGATAAACCCTCTGACTCGATGAGAGGGAGAAAACACCCACTCAATTACTCCTCGGCAGCAGATCTAAATTGATTATGATGAGAACGAGTGCTGAGTAGGCAGCTAGCATTTCATTGACAGCGCAGATAGAAAGCGGACTGCAAAAAGGTCTGGTGCGCTGCATGGGGCGAGAGTGAGCTGTGCGTGTGGAAGTGTGTATAATTGTATGTGTGAGGGTGTGTGTGTGCTTGTTTTTGTCCTCATAAGGATAGAAAGAGCAGGAAAATCTTCCAAAGTGTCTTACCAAATTTCCTTGAAAGGACATTTTGATGTTAAAGGAATAGTTTGGATTTTTTTAGATATAAGGTTGTATGAATTACTATTCAGTAGTGATACAGTTGCATGGACATAACCTCATGCAGCTGGTTGAAATCTGTGTGTGTGTGTGTGTGTGTGTGTGTGTGTGTGCGTGCGTGCGTGTGTGCACTTTGCTCAATAGGTTATGGTGATAATGTCTCCCAAGGGTCAGGAGGAAATGGTCACTTCCCGTTACCAAAAAGCAGTAACTCCAAACACAGCTAATAGCCAAGCTCAATCATAAATTACTATTAGGAGGGGGGAAAAAAACAAAACAGAATCAGGGCGGTGGTACCCAAAGTTGGATCGAGGAACCACCAGGGGGCCTCTGAGGTTATTCCACAGGGCCCATAGAAAATAGTTAGGAAATTAGTTTAGTTTCACTGCTGTGCTGCTTCACTCCCAAGTTGCAGGAGGTTTCATACAACACGACACGCTGCGCTTCAACCACAGCTGCTGTTTTTATTGATCGTCCCATCCCAAACTGGTTGGAGGTTAATCATTACAAGAAACACAACAGCCAGAAACAACCGGCCGCTAAGCAGGGAAGCCATAAAACAAGGAGCTCTGAGCCTCTGGGGACCAGCGACTTAACACAATGCTACCAGAAACCGTGCTAAGCAATTAGAAAATGTTAGGAATTATTCAAAAAGTTTTGTTTCTTTGGCACAAGTCTGGTTCAACGTTGCATGACATGAGCAGTCATGACACATCAGGCATGACACATCCTTTCTTTAATGCTCTAAAACCTAAAAGTACTACCATTAGGGTTTTTTTGGTTGCAATTTTTTTTTTTTTTTAATAATCACTTTTGCCTATGAAGACTCTAAATTCATTTATTTATTTATTTTGTTGGAAAGAGATGACACTAATCTAATAAAAAAAATATATAAAAATATATGGTTTCAAATAAAAACAAACAAAAATGATAAAATTCATCCAAAATAATATGTTTTTTTAATGATCAAGTTTTTATTTTTTATTTTTTTAATACTGGATGGAAATATTAATGTAGCACAAAATTAGCGTACAGTGTACAGGGCGAACAAACATGATATCCTTTCTTATCCATGTGTGACATAAATAGTGATTTAGCAAAAGAGAAAATTATGATTTTTTTAAGATTTCTGAAAGAAATGTGGGAATTTCATTCGGTTTCCTCATAAACTCATGAACTTCCCAGCAGTCAACAAGAGCTGACCGTCCACGCTCCTTTTAGCAAAAATAAAAACAGTCAGTCAGACAACACGGGCGAGTCTGAGGCCCAATTAAATAAACCCTAAAACACTGAAGTCAAACATTCAGCTCTGCAGCCAAATCACCTTTGATTCATTCAAAGAGTCCAGAACCGCTGAAGGACTTAAGATTCATCTTCACTAGTGTTTGAATCTTATCTATTTATCTTCTAAGTTATTGTTTCTCAATAAAATGCTAGATTCACAGATGCAAATGCAGATACATGTCCACTGTACATACAAAATCAAAACTAAATTGCAGCTATAAGGCATGACACTGATGAGCTTCACTCTAGTCCAGCAGATTTGCCCTTGAGCTGTACAGGTCAGCAGGTCCCCGCTCACGACCAAACCAACCACAAACCCCTGAGGAGGATCCCAGGGGCCTCAGATACACACCTACCAGTCACAGCCAGTCAGTCTCTGCGCATCAGGATGGATTCAGCCACATCATGATGCCAATAGTTTCTACAAGTCATAAAGTGGTGAGGTAAAATGATCAAATATTTCTCAAGAAGATGGATACCAGATGAATTTGTTTGCCTTAATAAACAATTGGTTTATCCGAGCGGGTTGTTTTAAGTCAGAGGTTCTGTGTTGTGGTAAATGCCAAACACACTCAACTCCTTTTCAGTTAAGTCAACTGAGGATGCATTTTTAGTGTATTAGAGGTACCTGAGTGAAAAAGTGCAGCTGCCTTCAGTCTGAACAGAATAAGCTGAAAACCAATCAAGCCCAAGCCAGCTGCTCACAGCCGCAGGAGAGTGCTGCCACCTAGTGTTTAAGAGACCTAACAGCAAGAAAGAGGATGGCAGTGGGCTTCTTTCAATATTTAGAAACTTTTTTATATATATATCAGACTGTGCAATTAATTTTCATGATGTTTGGAATTAACCATTTCTTAAAATGTAGGTTCACTAACAGAACGGTTGTCCCTGCTCCAGAAAGTAGCTTCTGTTGTTTTATCAGTAATAATGCAGAGACAGGGTGGGTTTGTGAGTCCAGAGGCTGTTCATGTTCACAGTTAAAAACTAAGACAGGCTATCCACCTGTTATTATAAATCTTATCATGTTATGAATCTCAACATATCAATATGGGACACGACAGGTCTTCTCTAAAGGCTGTTTGTGGACAAGCTGTAAAATTCGTGGATTGATAACTCACATTTAGCATGATTCAGTTGTCAGCTGAACTGTCTGTGCACATAAAAAAAAGATTGATGATATTATAGCGCCCCCTATGGATCAATCAGTTTCATTCTTTGTCTACATGCTACCAAGACTTTCTATGTGCCAAATTAGGAAAAAAGCTTGCCTTTCTATGCCTGAGTTACTGAATAGGGAAGAATGCACTAAGTTCCTTTATCAGCCTGCAATGCATTGTGGGTATTTGAGTCTTTGTTATGTTCACAAGAGAAGTCAGACAGCTGTATTTTCTTCTCATCTCAATGTTTCAACATGTGGCTTCACAAATATCGTTAAAATGATATTTCTGACCAGGATTTCAAGCAGATTGGTAGCTGTGTCATGAATCTGCAGTGAAGTTGAACTTGTAGTGCAACTTTAAAGGAAATCATAGTTTCTTTATTCGGTCATTTTTGGATTGATCCCAAAGCTTTTTTCGCAGGTAAGTAAAAACACAGCCTACCCACTCAATATACTTACCAAATTCCCTGTCATTATAAGCTGAGGGTCATGAAATACAGATGTGTAAAGGATTTTCAAATAATTAAAAGTGGCAGGAAAAAATGACATCCATCATGTGCCACAGAGAAAATATCCAGCATATCACAGAAATTGAGTGGGAAATTAATCTAAAATTAAATCAATCTGAATCCCCCGCAGTTTCTATGGCCCAGATGCCTATCTGCACCAGGTTTCACATCTCCGCCGACACAGTGGCACTGAACTTTGAGGGGTTACTACAGCGCCCTCTATGGGCCAATTGGTACTAATTTTGCATGCAGGTTTGAGTCACCATTAGTAGGCCTTTATGTATTGTGCCACATTAGAAAAAAAAAAAAAGTTATCAGCCCATAGACCAACATGAGTGTAACCTCCCCCACCCCCGGGCCTCAGCTGCTTGGGGGAATTTCAGGGGATCCCCAGAAAAAAGGAGCCATGGTTAAATTTCATCATACTGTCATTCTGCAGATGTTGGCACAATCAGAGCGGGTATATGGACGGCACAACTGGGTGATAAAGTTATATGTTTTATACAAGTCAGGGCCAGTCACTGCATAATGCCATCCAATCAGAGAGAAACATTTTTTCTTATTTATAAAAACAAAACAACCTCTGCTACTATCACTATTAGCACTCGTTCTAATAGTTATAATGTGCATAGTAAGGGTGCAGGCAGAGGAAATTTAATGAAATATTTGCAAAATTGGGGTGCAACACAAATTAGTTTTTTGTTCCATAAACTTACAAAAACAAAAGCACATTTTTTTGTGAAGCAGCTGTGTTGTTTGTTGTTGGGTCAGAGCACAGCCTAGAGCATTTATTTACTGTAAAGCACTTGGAGCTACGCCCCAATATATGAAAGGTGCTGCATAAGTAAAGTATATTGTTGTTATTATGATTGTCACTGTTACTATTATTTCTCCCCTTGTTGAACTTACCTATGGGACTCCAAAAAGGCTAGGACCGGCGTTGATAAAAGCCTGCAGGCCTACCAAGCCATAATGGGCAACAAATTCTCCCCACATGGGACAAACTTAAATTCTCACTAGGTGTGGGTTTATTTTGAGAAAGGAAGCGGGGGGCTGGGGGTCCTGGATGTGAGACAAAAACTCAAGTTTGGGACCCCCTGTGCGTGGCAGCAGCCCCAGCACGGCACACCACACCTCAATAACAAAATGTGTCGTTTTCTTTGAAGAGGGCGCCGTTTTCTCCGCAGAGCCTCGGCCATGCTGACGCTCCTGTGCAGCCAGCGAGTCATGTGATGAAGCAACTCTCGGTCCTTCCCAGGGTTCAATGAGCGCTGCGTGGCCCCACCCCGTCTCTCCAGCGCTGTCTATCTCCTCAATGTAGGCTACTATTCCCGGAGAGAGAGAGTGAGAGAGAGAGAGTGAGAGAGAGAGAGAGGTGGAGAGAAAGAGAGCGAGAAAGGGAGAAAATAACAACCTCCAAGAATTGGTTATTCCTGTCTTTCACCTTCCACGACCAGCGGGCCAGGAGGGGAGCGGCCTTCGCGGTGGGAATGTGCCGCTACAACAACCCCGTGTCCTATTTTTTGTGAATGTAAATGCACATGTAGCCTCAGCCTGCACTACCCACCTCGGATCCGAGAGGAATATATACATGTAATATGTGTAAAGACCGAGCCTGACGGCGGCGGGGAGGGGGACATTTGCTGCTTTATTTTTCATTTTTTCCTTTTTTTCTTCCTTCTTTTTTTTTTTTTTTGCTGTGTTGTGAGTCTTACCCTGCAAGAAACGTGGATGCATTTCGAGGGATTTTCACATCTCGGTCACGTTTTGAAGAGATATCGCAGCCGAGCCGGGAATAAAAGTCGCGGGGACTATCGGTGCGCAATTTGGAGGCTTTTGGTGATGTGAGGGGTGATACACACACATTTGAGCAACAAAAGCGAGGGGCAGAGAGAAGGCCCAGTGTGTGTGTGTGTGTATGTGTGTGTGTGTGTGGATTGAGAAAGGAGGAAAAAAAACACACGCCACAGCAAGGAACAGCCATCACAAATAAGGAGGAAAAAATCGGGGAAATTGAATCATTTTCGGAAAGGTGGCGGCGGCGGTGGTGGGGTGATCCTGCCGAAAAAGAAACCGCAGTCAAATTGGAGTTGTTTTGGGGGGTGATTTGATGCATACAATAAATAGGAGCCGGATGACGACGGAAGCAGTGAGAATATCACACATGTAGTCCATTTGGGTGTACATGTGTATTTTTTACCCCTTCCTCCTGTCCTGCTCCCCCCCTCCTCCCCGACGAAGCCAGGCGTCGGGGAGAGAGTAGAAAAACATCTTAAGTGCACCCTTAATGGAAAATGTTTATTCTCAAAGGTGTGAAAACGAGCCGTGCCACCGTGAGGGCGAGTTTCTCTGACACGCCGAGTTTTGGGCTCTGTCACGGGCAGCAGTGAGACGCAACACCCGGGCTTTTGGAGATGCAAAACAGCCTGTTTATTCCCCCGCCGTGTGGAAGCCGAAGGGGCTGAAACCTCTGTATTTTCGGCCGGGGGGGTCTTGAATACATTGTGGATTACAGTTCGTATCGGAGGTGGAGGGGGGAGAGATCATAAAACAATAACTACTGCATGTGAAGGAGGAGAAAGGAGAAGAAAAAGAAGCCGAGCAGGATTCAGCAAACTGAGAAGGCGGCCTCGGTGTCGTCAGCAACAGTATCCTGCCCTTTTTCTGACAGCAAAATACGCGTTATGGACACATAATTTCTCCAGGCTCGCACCGCGGACTGTGTTTTTGAGCCGGCCACAAACGCAAAACGGTGTAAATGTGGGTGACATTGCTGCCAAATCCGCGGGTCAAACGAGGGATCTAGACTAGTTTGGTTTATTTATTTATTTTTTCTTTCCACGTTTCCCCCCTCCTCCTCCTCCTCCTCTTCCTCTTCTTCCTCCTCTTCTTCTTCCTCCTCCTCCTCCTCCTCCCCTGGACCCCCTTTTTTCTTTTTTCTTGCGGGAAGATGGGTTGTTTGGGCAACAGTAAGACCGAAGACCAGAGAAATGAGGAGAAGGCACAAAGAGAAGCAAACAAAAAGATAGAGAAGCAGCTCCAAAAAGACAAACAGATATACAGAGCAACACACAGACTACTACTTTTAGGTAAGTTTGATTTCTGGGGGGGCTTTCTTCTTCCTTTTCTTTCTTTTTTTAGTATGTGTGTGTGTGGTGTGTGTGTGTGTGTGTGTCTGTGCTTGCAGGCAAGGAGGCCTCAGTCTGCACAGTTGTGGCTCTGCTACCTCCCTGCATAACCTTCTGGGATGTTGTTTTGGGCAACATTGTAAACACCGTGACTTTGTCATTGCATAAGACTTTGGGGAGAAAAAAAGCAACCCTGTCTTGATTTTTGGTGCATGTTATGTTATGAATTGGCAACCCACTACCAATCCACACCAAAAAAAAAACAAAAAAAAAAACATGCTGTAAGACTTGGCTAAATTCCCCTGTGAACTGGAATAAATAGTAATTCCATGAGGTTGCAGGCCTGTGCAGGGATGTGGTGGTAAATACAAAAAGTAGGTGAACTCTGAGCTCCAGTCAGCGATCACCATAAGCCAAACAGTCAGTAATATCAACAAAAGTCAATTATACTGTCAGATTATAATTAGCTTGTACTTGTTTGTCTTTAAAAGATAACCTCTGTTCTAATTGACATCAGTCTGGTGCAGCCTAGCATGATCTCCACCATGAAATTCACCTCTAAACCGGCATGTCAGCCTGGAAAAGTGGGTGGAAACTCAAAAAATACAAGTGAAAATGCAGGTAAAGTGAATGTAAGTCGGCTCAAATTAGGTGTGAATGTATGTGGAGCCTAAATGTTGTCTTTGGGTTGTGAATTTGAACCAACCCTCCCTCCCTTACTCATGAAACACGAACATGCACAAGGCTCCACATGTGGCTGGGTGGGTGTGCTCTCTCACATTGTGTGTATGTGTGAACGAGTTCAAGGTGGGCCTTGGTTTCGATACCATCTTCCATTCTGCACAGCCACCCCACCCCCCCACCCTCATTTGGCCCTGGGTTATTATCATGCCACAGAAGTCGCAGTGTACTTTGTGAAAATCATAATATTTGATTAGAGAAAGGCCTGACAGAACTGTGTGCGTGTGTGTGTGTGTATGTGTGTGTGTGTGTGTATTGAATGACGTGCTGGTTTTTTATGTTGGGGAGGAAGTTCTGGTGACTTTAGGAAAGCAGAAGGACAGAGCCCGCATGAAAACCAAAACAAAAATGCCTGCCATAAAGTTAAATGCCTCTCTGTTATATTATATAATCTGCTAGTTTCTCTTTTGCCACAGGCCTGTGGACGTGCCAGCCCATTATTTGCGATTCTGCATATTTTTGGGGGGGATACTTTTAAACAACTACAACGACCAAATGTAGCATAAAAGGCTCACTCTCACGTAAAACCCAAATGAGTGCAAGGGCCTATACTTTTTTGGGGGGCGGGGGCTCTATCTAAAGTGCTTCATTCAGTTGATCTACGCCAGCAAAAGTGGCAACCAAGGACCAAGGTGTCATGATTCGCTTTAAATTTGTGCTGCAGGTCTTTGTGTCGGAGTGGGTGTCACTTTTCTAGTGATAGCTATCTCTTTGTGGGACAAAACTCTCAGCACATCAGTGTCATCAAGACAAATTTCATGCACAGGTTTTGTTCTCGGTTGGTTAAAGTGATTGTGATTGTGAAATGTCTCAAGATATTACTCACAATCCTATCTGATATGAGCAATTGTTAAAATATTGCCCAATCTATTTTAAACTTTCTTGCCCAAGTATGTAGCCATTGTCTGCCTGATTTCACCCGGGGATAAACATTGTGCCAACCTGAAGCTGCTGATCACAGGATTACATTTCTCACTTTTTAATTGTAACCTGGAACTAACCCGGGCATAGGACACACAGGACCAAAGAAATAATATTTTAACGTACTAGAGGGGCTTGATTCACCACTTGGAAGAATGACCCGTGCCACTGCAAAAGGACTGATGAAACAAAAAAAAATTGTCTTTAAGGGACAGAAAGTCCCCGGTTGACAAAATGTTAGGACATTTATAGACTAGATGCTCCATACTGAGGAAAGATTGAATGATGACCTTCGGATGACTTCCCCCTCACCAAAGATATGGCATTAAAATTTAGCGTTTTTTGGATTGAACTCCTAATAACAAGTACTTAAAAATTTAAGGGCCCGTGAATGCGATGGAGCAGTGAACGGGGCCTCACCAGGAATCTCCAGAACTTCTCAGGCTATTTCACATTTTTATTCCCAATAAGTGACAAGAGATGTGTGTTAGTATTTGTTTTTGCTGTGTTTCCAGATTTTTGATATATATTTTTTTCCAGATCTGGTCACATATTCCGGACAAAAATAATAGGAGTACTTAAATACCATATCTTGCATTTGATGTTTTCACATTTGAGGCTGGCAAGAAATATGAAGCACATATCTAGTATTTAAATACATTTGACCTGATGCACACATGTTTCTTGTACAAGATCTGACACCCAGATTTAGCCTCAAACGTGATATTTGCCACAAAATTGCTCACCAGTTCAAAATGGAAACTTACCTGAACTTGCTGGTGAAGTCATTGTACTAAAGTAGCCTATAAAGTTCTGCTTGTTGACGATAAAGACCGATCAGTCAGAATCACCTTTATTCTCATTCACCTTTTACCTGGTCTGTATAAACAATGCGCCTCTAATACAGTATCACCAGGATGTTGGGAAACCAAAATGATCGTGTTGAGATTTTTTTTTCATACTTTGCAGTACACAAAGCACTGCAAATAGATAACATGCTATCATCATTTTGAATAGATTTTTTTCCATTTTGACTGCAGTGAAAGCTGAATTCATGACCCTTTTTTAAATAATTGCCTTAAAATCCAAATGGAAAAGTCTGACACATGAACTATCACGGTGTTGTAATGTTTTGCCTCCGGCCTCAGGGGTCCTAAACACTTTTGTTTATTCTCTGACTAATCCTTGACATAGCACAGTTTCCACAGGCAATTACATCACTATCTACAGTAAAAAAGCATATTTGTTTCTGTTGAATAGTTAATTGGAGTGTCTTGGGTTCAGTCTAGATACAAGCACCACACGTGCAATCAGAAAAGTTGTCACTGAGGTTAGACCAGATCTGCCAGCAGCCTGAAAAGAAAATTTCCATGACTTTTCTGAAACTTTTGGTTCTGCCTCATTTTCCATAACTTCTCCAGGCCAGGGAGAAAACACTTTTCTAATTCTGTGCAGGCTTTTCCTGAGAATAGTTTATTTGTAGCATGTAAAGTCTCTTGATGTGGTTTTAAAAACTTTCATCAGTGCTCAGACTGTGGGAATATTTCCTACTGGACTTCCCACTGCCTCCTCCTGGTATTTCTACCATGTCTGCCAGTCTGCCACACTTAATTCTCCTCTCTTCACTCACTGGTTTTATGGAATAGGCGAATGAATTTGAAAAGGCACAACCAGTCAGCTCTACAATACAGATACCACACTTTATCAATATAATAAAACGTTAATTTGATGTATTACTCAGCTCTTTTAAGATGCTGTAGTCCAAATATGACTTCCTGCTGCTAGTGGGCACTCCTCTTCATCTCTATAGTGACTTATTTAAGTTTTCAAATGGGTGAAAAACTCATATGTATTTGTTTTGTCACATGCAAGAGGAAGAGGCTCAAGTACAATACAGGAACATGGCCAAAATTCACCAATAGGCCGGTGCAGTTTCCTGAATCCTGTGCATTATTATTATTTCGCAGAGGCTTGTAAAGACTTTTTTTTTGTTTTTTATAGCATTTGTGCTTTATTAGACAGCGTGCTGTGGAGACAGACAGGAAGAGGGAGGGAAGATGGGAGAGGAGCAGGAGGGTTGACACTGTGACATGAGGTCATCGGTCAGATTTGAGCCCGTGACGTTAGGACTTCATGGTTTTGCCTCAAATATCCGAATTGGAGAGGCAGAAAGAAGTGTGTGCGTGCAGCATGTAGTCCTACGGTGTGTCGAGGCTTTCTTACAGTGTGGTTGGATGCTACAAAACACTATATAGGTGAGAAGTTAGTTATATTTGGGCAATATCTTTAAGGATCTGTCAGTCAGTGAAGGAGCTATTGGAATGGTGACACCATAGCTTTTTACATAGCAATGCATCAGTTATTTTCTTTTTCTATACTATTAATACTACAATTTTTCCATTAGATAAATCCAACAAAGCAGAAATGAAAGCCTCCTGTCTTTAATTCATATATTTAACTCCTATCAGATTTGGAAATTGTGAATATTCCCAGTTATTTCCACCTTGCACAGTCCTGATATTCAGTGGCATGATGATGACATGTTATTCAATGTTCAATAACGTGTTCCTACATTATTACGGCTTCCCAAGTTGTCAAAAACCCATCAGTGGACATGAGACAGACACGCATCACAACATTAAAGTCATTTAGCCTCATATTTAGGATTTAGACGTAGCTTTTGTTGACATAGGCAACAGGAATTTTCCAATCGGGCGAGGCAATCAGGCTTTTTTTCTTGTGTAAAGAATAACGACAAACTCGAAACCCGCTTCTTAAGTAACAAGTGGACTTTGAAATAAGTGGAATCTAACCCTGTTATCAGATGTTTTTCATTTGTTTTAAGAAAAAGACTCCACGTTAGTTTAAATTAAATGTAAAGATGGATATTTTGGTCATGTGTTGTTATTTTCAGGTTCAAACTTGAACCTTTTAAAAGGGAAACCCCAATCAATTTTAGCATAATATATGTACAAAATATTACAATTATCTGTTTCATCCATGAAGTGATTTTGATTAAGTGAAAGCTAGGAGCAATTACTTTTTCTTGCTAGTAAGTCCATGGACTACTTTTTGATTGTTGTTGTTGTTTTCAGTGAATTTTTCAGCTTTTCCAGTGGGTTTCAAAAGGTTTTCACGTGCCCAGGGGCTGTAGTTTTTATTCAAATTTTAAAGTAGCATTTCCCTTTAAGTTTAGGTTTATGAGAAGTCCCATAACAAAGGAATTGTATTGATGTCAGCGGAGCCACGTGATCCAGCGCTCGGTGAAATGTGTAGTTTAAGGGCATGACCCAAAACTGGATGACTGTTTAGTCTACTGTACTGACTACGGCATCTACTTTTTAAGGAAAAAGTAAAAAAGTTGTTGATGATACACACACACACACACACACACACACTTTCCTATATGAACAAGCCTCCCCTGATTAGTGTGTAATTAGTATGAAGCACATAAGATGAGTTCTTCAGAATTAACATGAGGCGATGATGAGAGAGAGAGAAAAAAAAGCGGTCACACTTGCCTCGGGCTGTACAACAAATTGTGTATAATCTTATAGTGTCATTTTAATTTCTGCAGTTAAGCATCAATCACAGAAGATGGTGCACATCAGCAATATTGAAATAGTGCGCGGCAAAATAATGTTACACCTGAAGCCTAAAAGATTCAAAATCATGATCAAAGTGTCTTGCGTTGTATTTTTCTACCATTTCCAGTCATCCTTAGTGAAATTGTCCCTTGAATTTTCCCCTAAAGATTATTTTACTCAAATCACAGGCAGTATATCAATATTTTGAGATGAGACAAAACGGATAACTTATATGGACAGATATTATTTTCTGAACTTATGTGATTGTTCTGTCTGAGCACAATAAATAGCGTTCACCTTTACCTGCTCATCAGGTCCACATTACTAAATACTGTTTACATTTTACCCATGATCAGTACTAATTCTCAAAACATTGTGTAAATATCTTAATCAAACTCAAATAGTCATCCTCAAATTACCGCCACATTACTGGTATTCAATCTAAAATATATTAAATTCCTATTTTCCCCTTTTATTTTTGTTTTTTGCATCATGTGAATATGAACTCATGAAAGGGCATAACAAAAAAAGAAATGCCCTTTTCCTTCACCCTGCAACCCTTAAGTGCCCCGTATTATCTCCTAATTGAGGAAGAGAGAGAAAAAAATATTGGAAGCAGGTATAAACAGGTTAGTGGGGTACAATAATATGTATTTTTCCTTTCCCTCAATGCTTTTTGCAATGCGTTGACCAATATGAGGCTTTCTCTAATGGTGCACTTACTAAGTCACTCTGTGCACAAACAAATAAAATTGAACAGAAAATGTATACCATACTCACACACACACAAAAAAAACAAAAAAACAAGCGTATATGCTGAGCTGTTATATGCACCATGTGTTGTGCCTCAGATTGTGTTTTAGTAAGTGGTATGTTGATAATGTGGAGGTCTCATGCGGAGGGTGTTGCAGACATTTCCTTGATGTCACCAGACAAAAACGACCTGTGACGATCTCGGTTGGAAACCTGCTCAGTCAGGTACGAGGCCTGGATCCCTCTAACAGGAAATTGCCCTATATACTGCATCACCGAGTACAAACTGTACACTGGTATTTCAGACAAATGTGTATGGTCTGTATCTCAATACTGTGTGTGTGTATGTTCTTGTGGTTTTGTTTCACATGTCAACAGACCCCTAATATCTCTCTTCTGTGTGTGTGTGTGTGTGTGTGTGTGTGTGTGTGTGTGTGTGTGTCTCAGGGGCTGGAGAGTCAGGAAAGAGCACCATAGTGAAGCAGATGAGGATCCTGCATGTCAACGGCTTCAATGCAGAGTGAGTACCATGCTGGTAAAGGTTCAATACCTCGATCAGGTGCATGTGAGCATTGCTCTAGCCTGTTGCGATCCAGTAGCTTCAGTGTGAATCAAAGTGGCACTGTGGGCCCGATTTCTGCGTAAAAATACACTTGTCTTGTCAGCCTGGAACACAAAGTGGGACTACAGGAAGGGAAGGGAAGAGTGTCTCATTCCTCCTTTATTTTCTCACATGACTTTCTGGTGAGGTGCAGGGACAGTGGCACCGCCCACAGGAAGTGACGAATCAAAACTTCAGTGCAAATTGTCTCTCAAGCGTCAGCGAAGCGGCGCTTTTCCATAGAAACCTGGACTCCCCATCTGTACCGCGTTTGCCTCTCTTGTTCGTTTGGTTTTCTTTGGCGTAAATCCACACAGGCCGACCAGCGTGGTAAACTTGAGCATTACTTACATCACGGTAGAGGATTTCAAGGTCTTAAGTGAATCGGTTAAAGTTACCTTTCCCTGCCACTTTGTACGCCCAGTGTGTAAAGTTACCTCGTGCAGCTTTGGATTCCTGTAATGAGTGGATTCAGTATTCTGAAACAGTTGATTAACTGGAGTATTCAGCCTTCAGCCTTGTGTTTTGAGGTCCATTCCTTCAGACGCTCTTGTCCAATCAGAGCTCAGTTTAGACCGAGGCAGAAGGAAGGCGAGGGCGAGTCGACTACGGAAATTCAACTTGGAGGCGTTGGGATTGTTACTAAAATGAATCTCTGTCTGATATTGAAAAATACAAAATGTGCGCTGTTGGTCATCATCATAATTTATCTGCAAGGGATGTACCGAGCAAAAATCCAATCGGACTCAACCATGAAGCTATTTCAAATAATAATCTGATTAACCTGCCTTCCCTTGCAGTATTTCCACAGTCTACCTCCTAAACTTCTGTTAAACGAGTTAATGAATAGTTGGCAGAAAGGAAAGATGAATCAAACACACTGTTAGTGTAACTTATCACCCAAAAAAGGAATTTATACAGCTCTAAAGCCCCAGTGACACCTATTTTCAGGCATTTTCTTTGGACCAAAGTCGGAACCTTTATGTATTTTAGTTTCTTTTAGGTTCACACCAGTCAGTTAATAGCAAACCAGGCATGCAAGCTAAAGTTATGTGGACTTATGTGGTATATCGGATATGGCTTTGCTAACTTGTCACTATATAAAGGATGAAATTATGACTATTGATGTTAGTTAAATCCAATCCAGTTCTTGTCCTTGTAACTTCAGCATAGCATGATGGACGTGTCTGCACTCGTTGCTGTGATTTGCATTTTCTGGTTCATAGCAGTTAAGCAAAAAAAACAAAAAAGCTGAAGAGGAGCATCCGTCCAAACTGTGGCTTGTGTTCGGTGCATTTTATTACGCGAGGCTTCACAAAACAAAGAGCAATTGTTGGCTATCAGATGTCAACATCCATCTCCTTAATCCCACACACAAACCTTGCAAGTTGGGGTCGGTGTCTGCACTTGGTTCAAATTATCTTCCTCTCGCACCACGAGCCTCACCACAGCTTGGGTTTTCAGGTGTCTCAGTGCAGTAACTTGATGCTGACGGAGTTTGAAAGTCTTTGTTCGGGGGGGGGGGGTTTACTGAATAATAGTTGTCAGTCATAAAAGATATGAGGTTTGATGATTCACGTGTTTCACTGTTCAGTTTGTGCCTCAGTTTTAGGCCGTGGTAGTTTGGCACGAACAAAAATGGCCTCAGAATTCAGCTTCTTTTTTCTTAATTTAAACATAAACCAACAATCCAACACTAAAAGTTGAACGGTGCTTTTGCCTGTGGTCTGTAAAGGTCATTACACCGCTGAAGTCAAAGTTTGACGAAGATGACAAAAACATTGCACTGCTTTGCCAACCTTGCTGCATAATGGACATGTGCTTTTTGGATGTAGGTAATAATTCAGAATCAAACAGAGCATAGAAAGTCTTTCTAAATATATTTTAACTGCTAAACAAAAACAGCAGTTCCCATCAAAAGGTGAAAAAAAAAAATCCTCCAGATCTCTCTGCCTCGCTGCATCCTTTCTCAAATCAGCGTCCGCCACTGCAAAGTAACTTGTGTGAAACAAACCAAGTCAGTCCAGGCAGGGCGCTCCGCTCGCCGTGATGGATTACCCATCGCAAGCAAGTTTCAAGTCTGCAAGTTAATTTTCGCACTGAAATGGATGGAAATGGATAGCGCTCCGGAATGCAGGAAAAACAAAAATCTAGACAAAGAGTGGCATGCTTTGGAAAATGGTCAGTAGTAATGTAAGGTATGCGTTCAGCGTCGCACTAACATGGGCTAAGGACATGAATAGAAATTATAGGATCGTCCTTTTAAGTGTATTTACAAAGACTTTTCCGAGCATTGTCTCAGCCATACTAAATTGAATTTGAAATAACTTCCATGTTCCCGGCACTCATTGCTTTGTCCGAATTCGGCCACATAATAAGTTAAAACAAGCGCAAAGAATTATTTCCAGAAATTGTTTTGTCCCAGATCATTCGTAGACACCCCGCTTCTGTGTCTAATTGATGTGAAGTAGACATTTCTATGCTTTTGTGGTTGGAAATTTGTAATTTATATGATCGGCCTGGATTGTGGCATTTAAAAAAAACAAAAAAACAAAAACAAAAAAAAAACAAGTTCTTTAATCTGGTTTCTGGACAAACAACTTTCAAGTATTTCTCTTTTTTTTGTGCTTTCTTTTCGGGCTCACATCCCTGATTTCACTGAAAAAGTGTGAGTGTGTGTGAGAGAGAGTTGATAGTAAGTGTGTGTCTGTGACTCGGTGGGTCCTGGTCTGGTGGTTGTGATGAGGACACAAGCATCCTGATGGGTTAGACTAGAAAATCAGCACCTAAGGCGTACAACAGCGTGTGACCCAGCTCGTGACTCCACAACACCGACTGGGTACGCGCGTGTGTGTGTGCATTTGTGTGTGTGTGTGGGTGGGTAGGTGGTCCCTTAACAAGACACAGACACGTCCAGCATCACAACTTCCACTCAGATCCGTGACTTTGTTCGGATTATCTGCTTTATTTTTCATGTCCATCAAGCTGCATAGGGCTCCTTTGTGTCCTAATGCTTCGTAAACTCATGTATTCCCTATGTAGACTGCTCTGCACGTGTCTGTAAACTGTGTGTGTGTGTGTGTGTGTGTGTGTGTGTGTGTTGGACCACTCGGACAATATTGAATTATTTTTAATCGGTGGTCAGATGTCATCTTTAAGTGAGCTAAGATGACTCACTCCTGTCTTTGAAGACGGGTCAGGACCTATAAAAGGTCTTACAGGCCAGTTGTTCTCGGGTCTCCACATGACAAGAGTAGTAAAAAGTTTTAATAAGCCTACATCCTGGGGACGGAGCCGAAATTACCGATTTAAAGCGGAAAGGGTTTGATAACGCCCGTGGTGGAAAAAAGTTTAAGCAAAAGGACCGTGCGTGGTGTTATAAAGTGTAGGTGGGGGTATTTTTCAACCCCAGGCTGTGTTAAAATGTTAACTTTAACCGTCACAGTATCATGAAATAGCTATTGAATTTGTCAGTAGCTGAAAAAATTGTTGCCATTGTGCTTTCTAGCAGGTTTTATTTAGCATTTAGCTTTGCTTCGTTATGCTACCTACAACTTTCTGAACTTGTGTTGCTCTGTGGAAGGTTACAACATTTTCGGTACAGTATTTTTCAACCCATGCTGCATTAAAATGTTGATTTTTAATTGTCACAGTGTAGTGAAATACTTACTGAAATTGTGCAGTGAAAGAAATGGTTGCAGCTGTGCTTTTTAGCAGGATTTATTTAGCATTTAGCTTAGCTTCATTATGCTACCTATAACTTTTTAAACTCTTTGCTGCCCTGTGGAAGGTTACAGTGTTTAGGTTGGACTGCGGTTGATGTAAAAAGTAGTTCCAAACAAAGTAATTAACAATGCCTGTTCAAAACTTTAAAAAAAAATTAAAATTAAATTAAATCAGTATGCAACTGTACTCTTTCAAAAAGCATATTTATGTTTTTCAGACGTCAAAAACAAGTGCACTGTTGATTCTATAACCCACCTGTGATTGGACTGTGTTGAAGGCTGTTAAAGAAAAAAGCGAGTGGTGAGGTTGCATCATGTTTCAATGTAAATTACGTGAACATTTATTCCAGCCTGGGTTAAAAAAAAAAAACAAACAAAAAAAACACTGAAACTATCCTGTTAAGTTCGAGAAACGGGCGTGTGGGCAGTAGGCCGCTGGTTTCAGTTTCACAGAGACTATTGTGGCACCTAAAGTGAATGACTCTGTTTGCCTTCCCTCAACACCTGCCACTGACATGCCCTTGAGCAAGGCACTGAACTCCCAGCTGCTCAGTGGAGCTGTGCATTAGCCACCTGTGGAAGGATGTGGCCATGTTGACACTAAGCCGAGTAAATTTAAAAGTATTTCAAAAACTCCAAGGAGTGTAGCTCTGACCACACCACCTGACGTTTTTGTGTTAATGGGTAAAACGGAGCTTTCTGGAAATGATGACATAGATTAGCAGGTCAGGTCATTAGGCAGTTCAGTGTGGACGGCGAGCTTTAGGAAAACGGTGTGAGAGTGCCAGTGCAGTGTAGTGTGGATGCAAGGCCAAAAATGGCAGATTGACCCGGCTCGGTGTGGACACGGCCTGTGGCTGGACGGGGTAACTTGTGTCCAGAAAGTTACCTGAAGGCAGCACTTCCTAACCCTCACCTTAACATAACCATCACCGTGGAGGCAGCGCTGCCTTACAGTCAACAGTGGGGGCAAAAAAAAAAAAAAAAAAAACATGCAGAAAGGGGTGTGTAACCACATTAACATGCATCAGGAAAATGGCTGAATAAAAATGCATGTGCAGGGCAAACATGACCTGAATAAATGAAGATTTAAGCTGCAACTTAACACAAAGGCAGCAAATTTTTTCAGTTCCCAGAAATCTTTTAAGGTGATGTCTGTAAGCCCCAACATGTCAGAAGGATAAGAGAGGCAAAAGTTCTTCACTTTCTGTGGGTGGAAGACGCCAGAATTTTATTTTGCAAACCTAAAAAATCTTGCCTAGTATACATTAATTTTTGTATAGTGTACATGTGCTTTTTCACTGGCAGCAATACTGATCTTGAGTCTAACTGGAAGTGCAGTTGTCATGTTTATGTGGCATAATGACATGAAGTGAATACATGAACACATAAATCAAATTATATGAAGGGTCCCGCTAAAGTTCAGGTGATACTACGCCACTTTTTTTGTTATTAAACTTGTTAAACAGGATAGGACTCTTTGGATTAGGGTCTCAATTTGATGTGTGTGTTTTTCCTGGTTTCTCACCTTTATTCCTGCCTTGCCATGTTTATGTGTTTCTTGTTTACATGGTACAGTCGCTGCAAACGCCTCCTCAACTTCACTTTCCTCCGTGTCGTCTGTTTTTCATCCTGCTGTTTTCCTCTCCTAACATTTTTCATCTCATCATGCGTTACAAGACTCTGCCACTTTAACATGTGTGCGGTACAATGTATCCTCAACTTGTTTTCGCTCTCTGTGAAACCACACACGAGCATGCACACACACACAAACACACACTTAAGCACACACTACTTCGTGAGGGCCATGTGATTTTTAATGACTATCAGGTTGAAAATGTAAACAGGGCCTTCTCAATCTCTTTCCTAACCCAATAAAGCCTCTGTCTTACCCCCCTCACCCCCCCCTCACCCCTCTCTGGATGAGCCTATATGCTTCTTAGGCTCTGCTGCTGTTTGCTGATGAGTATGAACACAAAAAGCATTGAAATGTGTGTTTTTAATCCTCCATTAGAACAGGTTATCATACCGGAAACATGTCATGTAAACTGCTGGGAATAGTACAAAAGTCCAATTTAAAGGCAATGTTAAAATTATATTAACATAAGTTACTGTGCAGAAATTTACTTTTTTAAAGATGATCCTACTGGTGGATCAAATTACTGTGAGAGCCCTGTTGTAGAGCGCGCGCGTGTGTGTGTGTGTGCGCACCGTCTGAGCGGAAGGTGGTGTGACAAAAACAGGATTTGAGTGTGTTACCTGAGTGATTATGAAAGCTTTTAACCCCCCCAGTCCTGATGACATGTTCTCCACACTGACAGTTTGTGTGTCAGCCGGATGTGACTTGGAAGCTCTTTTTGGACTCTTCTCATCTTTTTCTGAGCATCTTCACTTTGGAGTTAGTGAAGTAAATCCTGACTGTTAGAGCAGTAATCCTGTATATATTCATATATATTCAGATATTCTGTTCGTTGGTTGTGGATTGCTATATTGGCTCGGAAAAGCTATATCAGTAATGGTCCAATATTATTTTTGCTGTTGATTTTTTTTTTTCCTGAATGCGAAATTGCTGCAGTGTGTCACTTCATATCACTGTCAAATTAGCACAAGAGTAAAACTGGTCTTCTTTTTTAACAAAAAACACCTAATTATCTTAAGACAGGCCTATCTGAAAGGCTTATCAGTATCAGCCATTACCAGAGGATAGACGTTGGATATCAGTCTTGCCCTTAAAACAGTATATTAGGGAATCCCCAATCAGACGATACACCTATATTACAGATATGAAAAATCAAAGTGTGCTGGCAAGGATAAAGGGATAACTGGATTAACTGGTATACTGCAGTACATAAACACCCTAGCCTAGTTATTGTTGAGTTTTGTCAATGTGCTGTTTGATGGTGTTGCGTGTATTTCCATCAGTCAAAAGTGTCAAATTAACACACCATTAATGAGCACAGGAGGATAACTGTAAAATGTTGTAGATACAGAACATAATAATAATAATCAGTATATGAAAGAGCTTGTTAGAAATTGTTCCAGTGTAAACACCACATCCCGACTAAGATCCCAACCAGCAGGAGATTCATAATCAGGATATTAACGTGCATGTACGTGTGTGCATTGGATTTTTACAAGTTCTGTTCAACTTAAGTCACAAAGGGGGAGATGGAAATGAAGGAAAGGAGAAACAATTGATTTGTAAATTGTACAATCAAACAGATAAACCCTACTAAAGCAGGGAGAGGCCTGCACTCGTCCGGTGATGTTCCACATTCCTGACACCAAATTCCTTCAGACGTGTCACCCAGGCGGCCACATTTGGACCCGTGCCCAGCGATCTGGTCCGGAGCAGCAGCAGCGGCGAGACCCAAGAAGAAGTCAAAACTGGCACAGGCTAAAGCGCCGTGTCTTGCCCCGTGTCGCTGACAGAGAGCTAATGTAAACACAAAGCGTTGTTGTGCATGCTGGCTCAAGGTGAAAGATAGACGAACAGCCTCGCCGGTTGCCTTTTATTAGAAACATTTCTGTCACAAAACGGCCAAATGTCCCGTGCAGGCGTCCATCCTTCACATCAGACAGACATAATTCCTCTGCCACACGTACCGCTGAAGGTCTGTTTTCTCTCCTCAGATCAAAAACAAATTCAGTGCAACGTGCTGCAGCGTAGCGTGTCATGGTTACATGGGATTCACTTCCTGTACAAATAGTTTGAAAACTTTCAGTAAAACAATATTGCAACTCAGCAGCTTCCTCCAGCCGCACTGGTTTGAGGGGAAAGGGTAACGGTGCAGCAGCGTTGTGGTTAGCATGTGAAAAGTGTGTTTTGGTTGCATCTGCGTGGTGGATGTGAGGCAGGGAAGCTCGGTGCAGGTCAGGTGACGGCTGGTGGTTGGCTGTTTTGCTGGTTTGCACTGGACTGCATCAATGACACTTCTTCATGCCGTTATTGAGAATTGTTTTGGGTCCTTGTGCCTGTTGCAAATAGACTGAAGGCCTTTTTTTTATCTCAGTAATTTTACTTGATCATGTTTTGGCTCAGGTTTAGTATTACACTAACATCTGCATTGAGACATTTTTTTATATTTCACCACTAAATTTGGTCAATCTGCATCAAACCTGCATTACCATGTGATAAAAAACATTAAAGTCCCCCTCCACACAATTTTTAAAGTATTAAAAATATGAAGCCATGATTAATATTTTGTTTGAAATGGCTTTCCCCACATAAAAAGGTAAAAAAAAAAAAAAAGAAATGAAATGAAAACAGGCTGGAAGCACATCTACTCTTCTCCCTCATTGAGAAATTCAGGATCTATGAATATGCAAATGTATATTATATTACACCTTAAAACATTAAGCACCCAAATGTATTCATGATTCTTCCTTAGTTGATAATATTATTTAGTGACACTATTATGGATCTGTGTTTTCCTGTAGTTGATAGCTTTGTCAGGTAGTTATCAATAGTTTTTTTGTTTGTTTGTTTGTTTGTTTTAGATGCAAGGCACCCCTGTAAGCTCTAATGAAACTCTCTCACTCACAGGATCACGGTTAGCTTTAAGTGCGCTCCATTTGCACGTGCCGGCTTGTGATGTTTTCCATAGTGGCACGGGTGGAGCAAATTGATTTAAAAGCGCTATAGTAGCCACTGGCTGTTGCACGAGTTGTGTAACTGTAGCTATGAAACGAACAAAGCCAAAAGCCAAACTGAAAAATCATCTTTGTGCTTTCGAAAGCATTGTGATCGCAATCCAAAGACGATCTCCCTGTGATTTATATAATATAATGTGCATCCTTTGATCAGGTCTGCCAAACGGGTGTGTGCCGGTTCGATTTTGCAGGGCAACCGGTCGTTTGGGAAGCAAGTTTAAGGCGTCTAAAATACGGCTGAAACTGCACTTTTATGTTAACTGCATGTGCAGGTGTACAGTTATGTATTCAGTAAGTTATTTATGCCTCTGCTCACTTGTGAATCGCACTGGAGGTTTGCGTCTGTCAGCGGTCGGAGGTGATGCCTCGACTCGCTGTAAGAAACAGAGAGGCCGCGCTTTATTTCCCTTTTAAAACACTGGTGCAATTAAAGAGTGCTGCTTCACATGTATGACCCTCTGTCCTTGTTTAATCAGAGCGATACGATCAAATAAAATCAGAGAAATCAGATTAAATAATTACAGAGTTTTATGATTGTATTTTTAGAAAAGCTCAGCATATAGCGCAGAACAATATCTGCAATATCACAGATGGACCTCTGTGTGCGCGTGACCCTTTCACATTAGATGGAGAACATCACATGCAACAATAAAGTAACCCATAAAGTCTCAATACATTTTACAAGAACTACTAATGCCCATAATTTGTTTAGCTCAAGTAAAATTTCAGCAGAAAACAAAATCATTTCGACTGGGATGTTGGGGTATTCCTTCCACTCCTGATGAAATGCGGTATGGAACCTCATAAGCCAGTATTTCCTAAAGCGTAAATCTCTGTTTCGTGACTGATGGAGAGTCTCGGGGCCTGTCCCTTCACAAGAACAACACCGTGCTTTCAGTTCTGTGGTTTCCAACACGACACTGAACGTCTCACATTTGGGTCCCAGGCTGAAGAAACACCGCTGAGCCTCTGTGTCTCCTTTCTTGCAGAGAGAAGAAGCAGAAAATTCAGGACATCAAGAATAATATTAAAGAGGCCATCGAGGTAAGTGACACTGCTCATGCCACTTTTGCTATTAGTGGATCTCGGCAGAAGTACTAAATGGTTTCAGATATTTTTACTGGGCTTAATTGAACTGTTGAGACCGTTGAGCCGGCAAAGCAAGCAGCTCTCGTGTGGATTTTGAAGGATTCAAATGTCGTGCCGTGTCTTTTGTTTCCTACACTTCAAATGTGTTCTGTGTGAGTTTACGTGCATGTTTTCCTTCATATTTGTGTGTGTGTGTGTGTGTGTTCCCCTCCAGACCATAGTAACGGCTATGAGCACCCTGACGCCGCCGGTGCAGTTGGCCTGTCCACAGAACCAGTACCGGATCGAATACGTCCTCAACCTCGTCAACCAGAAGGACTTTGATTTTCCATCTGTGAGTTGGAATGATATCACATCACACACACACACACACACACACACACACACACACACACACACACACTAAAATATGTGAATACTCTGATAATATCTACACTTTTTCATTACTGGGTGCACTAACTTTGTACACATGATCTATTTATGTGCGTTTTTTTTCATGTGTCATATAGCAAGTGCACCATTGATACTCGCAAGGGTTTCCTCTTCATAAGTCGTATTTCATAGATCCCCTCAGTCCACTGACAATCAAACAGTTGAGATACTAAATCTACATGGCAGTCGTGTACATTTTTTTCAGTCGTTGATGCGGCGACATGATCTGGGAGGGTTGGATTTTCCGCAGCAGCGACACGACCGCATGACGATAGAAATACTGTATAAAACCTACAAGAAGACTCCAGGAGGCAGTGTGTGTGTGTGTGTGTGTGTGTGCGCTCCTCTCGCGCTGTTTGTCACTTTGACCATCAGGCGATGTCTCGGCAGACGTCGGCTACATTAAATTCGATTCGAGCAGGCGATAAGAGCCTCCTCAAACGAAGCTGCGTGGGTCGTGATGCCTTCTGTGTTGGCGATTCAAATGTTTCCAGCGTTTAAAGTCTCTGATGAATTTTATAGATTTGAAATGCTCAACGGTGTGCTCTGTGACCCTTATTTGTTATGACTGATTATGACCGCTTTGATTACTATTAACATGCTCTAACACAGACACTTGCGGGTGAATCTGATAGCACCGAGGACACTCTTGAGTCCCATTTGCAGCAGGTGTCTCCTCACCTCTTTGTTTGTGTGTGTATTATAATAAACGATAGTCCCAGCGTCGCAGCTCCTGATCCCTTGACACAGGTAGCAGGGGTTGAGGTTGACTAATGACCCGATAGTTAATGTCTCACCGGGTTAGTGTGAGGGCTCGTAGTCCCGCTGGAGTTTTCTCATTAACTAATAAACTTGGCCTGGAGACTGAACCCTGAGGTCTGGGAGTGCCGGCGCTGCCTCTAGGCCCGTGGCTAATTCACTCTCCCCTCTCAGTTCCATATACAAATAGAAACTGCACTATGTTAACTACTAATGGAGAATTCATTCCCTTTTTGTGGCCCGCTGCCGTGGTACATGTGGGACATTAAGTCGTCATGGTGGCGTCTGTCTGTCTGTGTGTATAATTCAATAACAGTACATATAGAAACTTCATACTTGCAGCGCAGGCTCCTCCTATAGAGCACAAGGTCTGATTAAATTTTCGAAGGACCTCGCAGCATAAATTTGCGTATTAATGAAGAAAAACGGATTTGCTCGAACGTACTGTAACTCTTTAATGGTTGGAAACTCGAGAGTCTTTATTACTTTCACTTGTTTCACTTGTGTTATGTGAAGGCAAGCATGTTGACATAGAAATATGGGCTAATTAACACATTAATTAGCATGATTAATGAGCAAATTAGCATAACCGGTTATGTTTAATATATCACGGTGATTATGGTGGGGCATTAGGCAGGCATTAGGCTTATTTTTTTTATTTATTTATTTATTTTGCATGAGCTTGTAGATGACAACCTTGATCAGCGGGGTGGACTGTCCTCCAGCCAGCGCCCACACATCCACCCTGCTGAAGTGTCCTTGAGCAAGACGCTGAAGCCTTGCCAGCCCAAGTGGCTCTGCTTTTTAACCCACTCTGCACTTTGAACTCCCTACTGGGATGAATAAAGTGTCACATCACGCATCTGGATATTTAATTAAATTGAAACAGAGGTGTGCCCAGACATCGGAGGGGTCGATGTTGCACGTGGCGAGTGGTACCTGCATTATGTCGCACCCCAATATCCGGTTTCAACTGGAAATCCATCAAATTAAAGAAAAAATGTGCTGTCAAAATGCAGTTTCCATGTGAATTTAAGTTTTCCGGTTCATCCAGCCTCTTTGGCAGGCAACCAGCCTTTCTTTGTGGGCTCTTTTGTAAAAAAAAAAAAATAAATAAATAAAAAAATACATTTGGGATTGCATGGTGGACGAATGATTACAGAAATCATCCTTCAAGTGGAACACCCGGGTTCCCACCCCTTTGTTTTTGCTGCTGAAGTGCCCTTGAGCAAGTCACTGAATCCCAACCAACTCTAAAAGTTCTGAGAAAATGACCTCCGCCCTCCTCGGAGATCGGAGAGAAAAGACATCAAGAGAAAAGAAAATATCAAATAATTGTGATTTGTTATCGTGAAATTGTCGGGTTAAACAGTGAATGTGTCCGTTTTCCCCCCCGGTGCCTGTCAGATTAATATTCTGTGCTCCATACATACCATAAAAATAAGGAGATGGTGTTTGTAATGGGATTATTGTCTTTGTATGTTACATAGGGAGAGGCCAGTATGACACTTTGATACAGTTTTCACATCTGTTAATGCAGTTTAGTTCATATGGGCTGTTTTACTAAAAAAGGCTTTTGTTTTCTGTGCATTAACCGCACATTAACATAAATATTCATGTGAATATTTACGTTAATGGGAATAACAGCAGGCAAAGGAATTTAACCTTGAGTTTAGGTGTTTCCCCCCCTGAACGATTATGGGTTGGTTTGACTGTTGTAATGTGAAAGTTGCTAGAGAGAGTGAGCAGAAAGTGAGAGTGTAAAAAAAAAAAAAAGAGAGAGAGAGAGAGAGAGAGAGGAAGGAAGGGGGAGAGAGAGGAAAAAGAGAGGGGCAAGAGAGAGAAAGCATTACATCAAGGAAGGCAGAGAGAGGTTTTTCTTTTTTCTTAAAGCGCATGACTGATGATAAAGGAAGACTCTGTTTGTGAAACACATGATGGTTTTGCTTTCATGGAGAAGTGCATGATGGAAGGATATTTTTTATCATGTACGGGCAGATGCAAACTGAAAGATTATGTCTCACTAATAGGACAATAACGTTGCCACTAAAAGCCAGTTTTTCCAGACTTGGTGGCACTAAGAGAGACAGAGGCAAAGTAGGATATGAGTGTTTTTCTCCCTGATCTTTATTGTTGATCTCCTCTATTTTAATGTGAGGAGTAATATAGCTGTGATTTAAAAAAAAAAAAAAAAAAAAACGCTTCAGTATCTTTTGAAAATACAGCCAAACTCCAAGATTAAAGTCAGTTAAAATTTTGAGATTATGGTCTGAATTTTTTGAGTTGAAGTTTTGAGAATAAATTCAGTGCAACAGTGTTGATAATAAAGTCAAATTTTAAAGAATAAAAGTAAAATTTTAGAGTTAACTAGTTAAGTTAAAGTAACAGTTTGAGGATAAAGTTTTTAAGTCCTTTTAAAAAAAATATACAGTTGACATTTTAAGCTTAAAAAGGGTGGTGGTATGGTTTCTATCAGTTTTACCTCAGAACTGATTTCAGTAACAATGAAATTCTTCCTTAAGCTCTGTGAACTCAGCACTTTATGCTCATAGGCTGAGAGAGAAATCCTATTGTCTATTTTTTTTTTTTTATGGCCCCATTAACCTTCCATAGGCATGCATGTTGCAGTTTTCATTTTGACTTAAAAAAAAAAATCAGGTAAAACAACACCAGGAGATGTGGGTAAGAGCTGACAGGATTTGGATTTTTTTCTTTTTCTTTGCGAGATGTTTAAGTCGGCTCTTCACTGCATACTTTGATTTACTCCTTTATTAATTTACATGGCTTCATGTAGCCCGAAGCTGTTATCCAGAGTGATTTACCGTACATGACGAGGTAGCGAGTCGGTGTCTTAACTCAAAAACAACAGAACACAATCGGCTGTTCCAAGAATCAAATCTGTGACCTTTCTGTTACGGGATGGTCTCTGTCTCTCTCTCTCTCTCTCTCTCTCTCTCTCTCTCTCTCTCTCTCTCTCTCTCTCTCTCTCTCTCTCTCTCTCTAACCACTAAACCAGCCTGCCGCCCCAAGAATTCCACACATGCCATGTTGTTGGGAAGCAATTATTTGTTGACTGGTGCTTTTTGGTTTGACTTGTTTGTTTGGTTGACTTGTTTGTGAAGCGCGGGGCATAGTTTCCAAGTTATAAAACAGGATGGCGAAAGTGCATTCTGCCTTTCATCGCAATTTGTCTGCGAGTGAAGGAGGGAGGAGAGCACCCGGGCTTGGATGAGCGTGCGCGAGAAAAACTGTGTGTGTGTGTGTGTGTGTGTGTGTGTGTGTGTGTGTGTGTGTGTGACAAAGAACGAGATGGAGAGTAGGTACATGTGCGTGCGTAGTGTGTTCATATAGGTGCATCACTTCCAGTCAGGCCTGTGACTTTGTTTAATTTATTACGCTGTCTTTGTTTAGTTTACTACCCATTGCGCAAGTCCTACATATCTTTACACATAGGAAATTGATCTATTCCATTACACACCGCAGTGAATGAAAGGGTGTGTGTGTGTGTGTGTGTGAGAGAGAGAGAAAGAGATGTGCGTGCATTCCCACTCCGAAACAAGGAAGTAGCTTAGTGTTTGGCCTGGATTCGGACGGCCCATGGATGCATCAACCGCAAAGTTCCTGTTAATTAACTGAAACGGAGCGGCGCACACAACAACACACAGCGCTGAGTCAATCTCTCCGGCCCACACCTCATCTACGCCGGCACCTTCGCATCAACAAGCCACGAGGTCAGCCTCTGCTTGAACGGTAGCGCTCGGTTCGGTTCATCGCACCGCCAAGATTTTGAACCGGGGAGAAAGAGGCAAAACGAATGCAGCGGGTTACATTTATAAAGTATATTCTATTTCCCGAGATTAATCTGTGCATAAAACACTCGGTGTCAGTGCACACTGTGTATTGAAAGCTGCTAAACCCTGCCTGGACAGGATTAGATTAAACTGACTGGCAGACATCAGGTAATATAAATTTCACTGGTGCAATTCAGTGCTTTTTTTTTTTTTAACGTTTCTGTTTATTTATTTATTTATTTATTTCATAATCCTGTGTGGAATAATGTTATTACAGGTTGTGCATCTCTGCGGGCGTAATACTTACAGGACAAATAATCTACTGTTTCCCAGTGGAGTGCCGTGCCGTCTGTCAGTTCTGCTCCTGTCCTGAAGGAGAGTCTCCTGTGCAAATGCTGCAGAATATTTTATTTTATTTAGTTTTTAATTTGTTTATTTTTTTGTGACACTTCCCATTTGGACCTTTTTTATGTGTGTGCATGCCAGCAAAACAGCCTCCAGATGAACTGTGCATCTTTGGAGAAGTTGCAGTGTATTCCTGAAAAATTAAATGTCTCCTGAGTAAATTTGGGTAATAATATTGAAATCGATTTAATCTCATGTGAACTGAACGTTTAAAATCCCAGACCTTAAACCGGAAGACTTACTTTACTTGTGTCGACCTGTAATTCCCATCCCATGTGGACAAGGTGGGACATTCCCTGATCCACATTGTCCCGCTGTTTTTCCTAAAGGCCGCAGTTTCTGAGATTTTTTTTTGGATGCAGATTTCCAGTCACGGAAAACACCTGGAAAATTTGAGAAGTGATGGAAATATTCAAATGTTTTCGTCAGCTCATGTTGCACATTTTTAGCCGCTGACGCTCCATGTGAGTTCCTGCTCACACCAAAGCTGGCGTGTTTTGGCGTCACATGCAGCGTCATATGTCGACGGAAAGCCAAACAAGTCTAAAACACGCAAAACCACCTCTTCAGTCGACATGGCGTCAGCACATCTTAACGGGTTTTTAGCGTTTTGTTTATGTAATTAACTGTTTTTTTCCACATAAATGTACAAACAGTATGTTGACAAGATGTAATTTGACAATTTGGCCACTTTGTCTGTTTTGAATCATTCTACGGTGGCCTGTGAGCAATGGAAAATGTACATAAGTCCTTGAATATGTCCTCGAAAAATCCTGGAAAATGATAAGCTGGGGTTCAGGCATGATCTACCGGATCTCAAGAAGTCAAGAGCAGAATCAGTCCTGGATTAACTTATAAAATATAACATTTTAAGATTTATAGTTCTGTTTATAGTACATTTTCACAAAGTAAATTTCACTCTGAGCGCGGCAGGGCTCGGATAAACCGTCGGAGTTGGAGTCTGTAACACCGAGTGGCTCTGGGATTTGTAGTTTTTTTGATTGTGCTAGCATAGCAGCCGTCTCAAAAGTCAAGATAAGAATTATCATTTGACACAGATCAGAAGAACAATATTTATTTTAAGATTGCACGATGATATACAATCCAGGAGTCAATGGCAAGCCACAAATGTGTAGAAATAGTTTAAACATGAGTTTCAAAACATGTAAATGGGGACATGACTGAGGACATTCATGATGTGGCACACACACACACACACTTACACACTTTCCTGCTCTACAGCGGAGATATGGCCCAATACTGTGGATGTGCCTCAAGTACAGCACCTGTATCAGCAGTAGGAATTAAAAAATAAATTAAAAAACAGCCATAAAGAGACAGTAGATTTTGCAAAGTTACCATCGCATGTGCACTGCATTCTGCAACAGCCTCGAGTGTGAAATGTGAAAACTGCCCAGTACAGCCACTTGTTGAGTTAGTTAAAGGAATGTGCAAGAGGTTGTGAAGCTGTCGTCCCGGCGTGTCGGCCGCTCCGTCTGTGGTGACCGAGCCCGGCGAGCTGCCTCTGCCCTGCTGGAATGTGCCTCTCCCTCCCTCCGCCCCTATTTACCTTTACGGACATGTACACAGGCATCGGCCAGGCACAACGTACGCTGCATGTGGTGTCAACAAAAACGCCAAGCGCCCTCAGACACACACCATGGACGACAGACAACCCTGTCCTATTTTCTCACCCCTCTTTTTTTTTATATATATATATATATATAGTTGTCACAGTGAGGGATTACATATCTTAAATAATAACACAGTCACTCCTGCAGGCACATGAATGCTCTTCTCATTTGTGGATTTAGCTCGTGTACCCTGGGTTTTCCTTGTTTAATCAAGCAAAAGTCACAAAAATGTGTCCCTCAAGTAAACCAGACCATTAAGTGTCTCGTCAACATGCTGTCAGAAAATTTCCACTGGTGTCAGATGGAAATTTGATACCAAACGCTGCATTTTGAGCAGGTTTCAGTCCGGTGCATAATCAGCTTTTAGACTGCTAAACATACAGAAATACTGCTAAATGGGTCCTGTTGTGCAGCAAGAACTGATCTTTTGTTTCCTTTTCTTCTTCCTCCTCTCACTACCTCCTACCATTGGTCTATTTTCTCTTGTTTCTGCGTTTCCTCCTGTCCTTTCTCTTCCTGTATTCCTCATCTTCCCTTTTCTCTCTCTCTCTCTCTCTTTCTTTCTTTCTTTCTCTCTCTCTCTCTCAGGAGTTTTACGAACATGCGAAGACACTGTGGCATGACGAGGGGGTCAAGGCGTGCTACGAGAGATCCAACGAGTACCAGCTAATCGACTGTGCACAGTAGTAAGTACCTTCACGGTAACATAACTCCTAAGTAGTTATTCCCCCCCCCCTCATAATGCATTTCCTGGTTGGAAATCAAAGGCCTAAGAAACTAGATTTCAGCCATGTGACACTAAAACTCTCCACTTATCAATAAGGGTTTAACTCTTTCAGGAAGGGCTGCAGCTGTTGCAGGAAGTGGGCGCCCAACTTTTCAATAAGTGGACAACACAGGATAAGATGCTCTGTAAGACAAATTCTGAGAAGTATGGGTTGTAAGCCAAGAAAGGTTCATAATAGTTCATTGTCTGCTCTGAACCAAAGTGGACTTTTAGTTACAGGAAATCACAGGTAGCTTGTTTATTAGACAGGCTTTTGGTTGCTTGTCATCCTGCCAGGTTAGAGATTTTGGCAACGAGGGAGAGTCAAAACCGATCAGTTTCCATTCCTTGTAACCTCATCTAAGCACGATGGACTCGCCTGAGCTCTTTGTTTCAGTTTCCCCCCCCTCTCTCTCTCTCTCTCCGGCTTTCACACCAGCTGAGATCACACAAAGCGAACAGCTGAATGTGAGCATCAGTTGTCGCCGGCGGTTTGCTCTTGTTTCATTTTTGGGGTCGTTTCCTGTAAATGGTTTGGATTAAGTTCTCACTCCGGCATGAGCAGCGTCGCCGCCCTCGTTTCTCGGTTTAGTCAGTGCCACCCGAAGTCAAACGTCTCTGTCCTCAGCCTGCTGAAGTCAACTCAAGCAAACACCAGAGAGTGGATGAACTTGTTTCCAGAATTTTTTTTCTCGAAGCAAGTGTCACTTTCTTGACATTAGCTGCCTTGTTTAAGACATTTTTTTTTTCATTTGCTGCACAAAAGACACAGGATTTTAAGACTGAATATAAATGTAGTATTACTGATTCTATGCACCTTTGCAACAGAATACATATGAAATGAACATAAGTTATTGATTTACATGCATGCACCAACTCCCTCTCAACACAATTTTCTGGCAGCTGAGTTACAGTAAAGCAGCCTCAGGGCAGTCTAACCTGAACCAGGAAGTGGAGTGCTGCTTTTCGGCAATATGTACACTGACAACACATTATGCTGCCTGATTATCTCGGCCTCTATGCGAGACAACACTGCCACCTTTCTTTTAGACGGTTATTTTCCCACTCCTCCCCTTCTGATTCAGCATCTTTCTTTTCATGTGCAAAATAAGCCTGTCAGGAATAAAGAAATAAGAATTGCATACTCTAATGTACACATATGTGTTTTATTTATTTATTTGTTTATTTATTTATTTTTATAATTGCAAAAGGGTGGTGAGTCTGATAGAACCAGAGTTCATGAGTCAGATTCAGCCAATGTTCATTACCAAATCCAAAGAGAAAGCAAACACCAAAATTAGAGTTAAATAGTTTTCATGTAACAGCAGCAATTTGCAGCATCGGGGAGCAAACATGGCAGAGGCTGAGTCATCTGGAGAGCGAGGGACGATCGAAGGCAGAGGTGGAAGAGGGGTGATGTGTGAGGAGGAAACGCAGCGCCGCTCGGCTCTGCAGCAGCAGCAGCGGTGGCGGCCGCGCTCACACTCGCGCTGCGTTGTTTCGCCTGTCGCTCTGCGCGGACGTTCCCCGCACTTTGAATTAGTGCTTTACATCATGTGGGGCTTTTTTAGCAGCTTAAGTGAGGCAACAGCACACACACACACACACACCGCCCCCTCCCCTCAGGTGGTTGAGATGGTACAGTCCAGTCTTTTGTTCCCTCCCTCTTCTTCTTCTCTCTCTCTCTCACACACACACACACACACACACACACACACACACACACACACACGAGCATGGCCCTGTCTCGCTTTCTTCTCCTCCATCTTTTCCTTTCACCTTCTCTCTCTGTCTGTCTCTCTCTCTGTCTCTCTCTCTGTCTGTCTGTCTGTCTTTCTGGAGCTACTCCAGCCACTGTAGATTGGGAGCTGATAGACTATTAATAGCGCCGGTGGTTGGGTCTCCATGGTAACCGTGCTGGAGGCCAGGGCGCTGGGGAGCTATTTTTGAAATCTGCTCTGTAATGTCAGACAGACACCACTATGCTTTCATTCTCTGTCTCTGACCCTCTCTCTCTCTCTCTCTCTCTCTCTCTCTCTCTCTCTCTCTCTCTCTCTCTCTCTCCTTCACTTTCGCTCTCACGTGCACGTTCCCTCCTTGTCTCTTTTGCACGTGGACTTTTCTCGGTGCACCTCATCTCCTCTTTCTGCCCATCTCTCCCTCTCTCCCTCCCTCCCTCTGTTTCTTTATTTGATTGACACGCTCTATAAAGAAAGAAAAAAAAAACGGACATTTGCAGCTCAGGTCTTTTTTTAAAAATTTTTTTTAGCGATTTACTTCTGTGAGATGTGATGATTGGTACCAGTTCCGCCTCTGTCTCGTCCGTGTTTTACTCAGTTTGCAGTGGCTCAGTGGACGGGACACTCTGACTTGGCACACGTAAATACCTAAACCTGCAGAAGGCGACATTGCACTTTGTTAGCTGTGTATGACGGAGAGAGGAAACTGAAAAATTTGAACTTCAGTGCCCGGGAATCTCCTGACACGCCTGTGAAGTGCACACAACACGCTCATGCTTGCCGGCCCAAAGAGAAGCGAAAGATATAACGTTAATGTTGATCATTCACTGCTGAGTTGAAGGTTTGCATTGTAGCATTAAGTCGGGCTGCAGCTGATGATACTTTCCATTTGCAATCTGTTGACCCTCTCTTTGATTAATAATTTGGTCTATAAAGCCGAGCAAATTGGAATTAATGTTTTAAATCGATGCAAAAAAAAACAGCTGAATCGTAAAATTGAAATTTTGATTACGTAACAAGCCCAAATTCACTCATCTGCACAGAAAAAAGCATGCCCAGAAACACATGCACGAATCACACGGTCACGCGATCATGCCCGAAAAACTTCCCATCAGTTAGTAGTTGTAGTTGTGTTGTGAAAAATTCTGAGAAAAATCCAGATTAAATTCATGAATCGTGGAAATCGAGATTTTACTTTTACCAGCTCAACCACAAAGTGTCAGAAATAATGACACAATCTCATCAGGCGTCACCAGGGTCAACAGGCATGTCTGAAAAATGTATTTCTTAATTTTATAGATACATGAACCAACAAAGTAAGCAGATCTCAATGTCTTAGTGAAGCCTTAATCAGCATGTTTGATGTCTTTACTTGATAAACGACTAAAACATCCATTATTGAAAATCCAGTCGGTTCATTTTCTGTCGATTAACTGATCAATCGCCTTATCGTTTCAGCTCTGCTCTTCAGATGTGATTTGTCACTTCCAGAGACTGAAATTAACATCCACCAAGTGCAAAATCCTGATTAAATATTTGTGTTAGCTGATAAAACAGAAGGCTGAGCATCATACCTGGTCGGTCACTTTTGAGACATTTGAATGTCTGGACTATATACAATCTTTTGTCTTTGCTTTTGCTCAAATTTTGTCCTTGCTGGCCACCGTACACTTTCTGATTGTGAGCCAGGCAAGTCAAAGCATCAACAAGCACCTGATTGGCTGCTGTAGCAGTGGCATCTAAACATCTGTAGACATTTCTTCTATATGTATGACATATGAATTATTTGGCCTGATAGAAATTAATTTATTCTTGGCAGAAAAGTTGTTGGAGAAGTGCACAGAATTTTATTTTGTCCGTGTTGTCTGTTGCAGCCTGATTTTGGTTTTAGCCATTAATATTTTCACATTAAAATGTTGCCTAGTGAGGCTTTAACACAGACTTAAAAAAAATATGTAATACTCCTTTAACACTTCCTCCTCTTTTTGGCAATCCCTTTCTTTCTACTTCCTCCTTGCTGCCCCCTACACACACACACACACTCTCTCTCTCTCACTACTTTTTCGTCACTTTCCCACACCACATGCACTGTGTGTGTGTCTCTCTAACACACGGCCAAGATGGCACACCGTGCGTCTGTTGCTGTAACAAATGAGAAAGCCTCAACATATGCACACATTTTTTGGGCATGCTGTTGTGTTTGTGTGTGTGTCCTGCTACTGTTTTGCACTCGTTTGTTGTTTCTGTGTGTGATCGTGCACACACTTCTCCTTCCCCTTTTCGCTCCACCTTCGTACCTTTTCCTTGTCGATTCGTCTGATCTCCCACAAAGCCCGGCCAGTTGCTCATTCCCTCTTTTTTTTTTTTTTTTTTTTTTTCAGTCAGTGTTTTTTTCCAGCTCTGCTTCCTGTCTCACCTGCGCTCGGCCCTGTCACATTTCAATGCTGTGTGTCACATTCCAGCTCCGCCACCCGCCTGGCATTCCTGCTGCTCCACACACACGGAGCCACAGTGCAGCTGCCTGATCACCGCTGCGTGCCGTCTGCACCGGGAAACTGCTGCTGCACTCGCACAGACCGGGTTATGCAGGGCTCCTACACACCTTGAAAATCCTTGCAGGTTTCATTGTGTTTTTTAGAGAAATGCCAATAATATAAAGCCCTAAAAAATAATTGGTGGCCTCGAACGTGGTTAATTTTCTCCACGTTTGAATTTTAATGTATCACCATACAAAAATGGGACAGTGTGTGTCGTGGGGCAGAAAAGCTCACCAGTCAGTTGTACCAGTAAGAGATAATCAACTAATAGGTGTGTGTTTAACAGTTTTATGGCACAACATGGAGGCAAAGAACCCGTTTTGCCTCCAAGAAGTGCCATCAAACTGTTTATCGCACACCTACGAGTTGATTATCTCTCTTATAACATGGCCATTTACCAACAATATAAAGGAAAGAGGAGAAAACTATATTAAAAATTCTGCTGGTGTGTTTTCCTTCCTGGTTGTTAGTTTATCAAGTTGATAACTCGGCTGCTGGTTACACATAAGTAACTAAACTCAAGCCGAACTACATGTGCAATAAATGATTTTAACGCACACCTGCGGCCAATCAGAACAGACTATTCACCCAAACCTGTGGTATAAGTTCATTTTATTTGGCTGTCATAATCACGTGAGATCACAGATTCACCCGCTGTTTGTCAAATTTATAATATTTGCATTTCGCTTTGACGACATTTCTAAACTGTTCACATTCTGGCAAGCCAACGACATCGCCAGAAATAAAGTAATAACATAATTTTCACCATTCTCATGCTTCGTTGTCATTGAACTTATTTATTATATCATTTCATGGTTGTTTTGTATCATGAACCCGTATCATGTATTGAATTGTATTGTGAGACGAGCGCACCATCCCATCGTTATTAGCAGCCCCTCCCATCCTGCAGGTTGTGCCTTGATGGTAACCCTAGATTGGTGAAACGCTCACACATGCACACTTGATTCAGCACGGTAGCGCTTGACTCTGTCCTAATCCTAACCCTTACCATTAATCCCAATCCCTAAACACACTCGTGAGAGTTTGAGCCTAGGTTTGTGAGTTTGACAAATCCGTAGCCTGGGTAGATTTGTGAGTTTGATAAATCTAGGGTGACCCCCTGGACGGGACCCATCCTGAGGACAACACCGTGATGGATCCTTGAATATCCCAAATCAAGACCAACCAAATCATTGAAGTCCTTAAATTTGGTATCCAAGTGGGTGGGGAACCCCTGAACTCTCATTTTCCATTTACTCCTCATGTCGCTCTGTGTCAAACCACATTCACATACACTGGTGCGTTTTTACATTTTGAAGCTGACGCTCTACGCTTTAGTGAGTTCCCTTTCTATAGAGTTGGGAAACGAGGGCGCCTCTCCCCCAGCAGAGCGCCTGTCCTGCATAACAGAGTTTAATTTTTGTGAGTTTCAGTGGAGAGTTTTAGTCACATGGGCTAAATGCAGCGTGAAAGGCCTTGTAGATGGTAAACACTGGTCCACTTCATGTGGAAGCGTAACGCCCGTGCTGCGTTCTGGGTGTTGGTTTAACCCGGTATGATAATGACACATTTAATTTAATTCCTGCTTTTGATTGTTGTGCCAGTGGAGCATGTGGTGTAGTGTTTGTATGCAAATTTTCTGGCAAGGATCCCGTTTCTTTTGAAGTTCACACTTAATTAAATCATTTTAACTAGAGCAGGAAGTTAAAGGACAGGTACAACAATAAAGTTGTCATGTTAAGAGGTGAAGCTGTTGATGATTGAAGTTGTTTTTGGTTATTGTGGCGTAGGACCAGGAGCACATGTGTACAAGTTTACTAAAATATGCTGTAGAGCTGTGCCATTAATCATGTAACATCTATATTGTGATATAAGACTAAATATCTGGGATTTCGGCTGTTTTAATATTGTGAAATAGATGTTATCTTATTCTGTCTAAATGTCATAGGAAAGCATGAATAGTCATCCCCAAAATATCACATTAATATTGTACTCAGTCTGAAATATAATATTTGACTTTGTCATTATTGATCAGCCCTACTACGCAGTCACTCACAAATTTCTGTAATTGTTTCTCTCTCTCTCTCTCTCTCTCTCTCTCTCTCTCTCTCTCTCTCTCTCTCTCTCTCTCTCTCTCTCTCTAGCTTTCTAGACAAGATTGACATTGTGAAACAGAATGACTACACTCCAACCGATCAGGTGAGTAATTCTCTATATTCTCTATATTTTTCCTGGAGGTATTTCAAGAGGAAGCATTTTTAACCCTTTGGTGCATAGCGGTCACTACAGTGGACAGCTGTTTAAAAGTCATTTTCTCCTAAATGCATTGGTTTCTATGGTGGAATTGCATATCAGCTGTTAGAATGTTCTCTGCTGCTCCCCCCCATTGAGGTTTATGCAGAGACTGTCAGTTCTTGTTGCTGAAAACATATTAATACTAGTATCATGACATGGTAATACCAGTCCTGCATCCTGAAGGAAGTATGGAGACTCACAAAAGTGTTCATGCGCTAAGAAGAGTAAAAACACATAAGAAAAAAATCTTGACTCAGGCTTTCATAATTCATGCATCAAAGGGTTAAACTGATGAAAAAGTAACTTTGGCATAATTTTGGTCCTTAACAGAATGCCTGGCATCCTTAATGACAAGTGTACACATGTAAAGTCCTCTTCCTGTGTTTGGGGTTAAAAAAAAAAAAGTCTGATAATCAAATTTTATTGTGATTGTTTTATTGTTTTTTTTTATTATTATTATTTTAACTAGGATTTGCTGCGGTGCAGAGTGCTGACTTCAGGGATCTTCGAGACAAGATTCCAAGTGGACAAAGTCAATTTCCAGTGAGTAAATTAATAGTAAAAGGCCATGCACACCGAGTTGGCATCAGAAAGTGCACAGTGCGCCTGTGTTGATTCACAAAATCAGTCCATCTTAGTAAAAAAAAATATATATATTTATATATATAAAAAAATTTAAATTCTGTGTGTAAGACAATGGAAGTATAAGATTGATTTTTTACAACACTAATTGATAGCATTAGAATTAAAACATTTACTCAGAAAAGTGTTGATTTACAGTTTTTGTCCACAAGATGGCAGTGTTTTACCTCTTAACTAAAGTCTCATGCTTGACTTTTCACAGTATGTTCGATGTTGGCGGCCAAAGGGATGAACGCCGGAAATGGATCCAGTGCTTTAACGGTACCTTCTTCAATTGACTGATTGATTGATTGATTCCCACACACTTTCCAGATCTGTATCTAATAATTTCTCTCTTTGTCGCTGCCCCATTTATCTTACTTTCTCAAGCCTTTTTAAACATTTCTTTTTTTTCTTTTGTTCTTTCTTTCTTTTTGGTCTCTCTATCCATGACCTTAACCCTTTCTCCCTCTCTTTACGTCCTCAGATGTAACAGCCATTATCTTCGTGGTGGCCAGTAGCAGTTACAACATGGTGATCAGAGAGGACAATCAGACCAACCGTTTACAGGAGGCTCTCAACCTCTTCAAGAACATCTGGAACAACAGGTGAAGAAAACAGAACTGAAGATGTCCCTCTCTCTGTTCTCCTTTCTCTCATTTTCATGGACGCTGGCACATTCAAATACACTTGGGCAACAAATTAGAAGTGGAGATGCAACACTTGTAGTGAAAAAGTGTATGTGCAAAAGTGTATCTACATGGATCCTCTATTCAGAGATAGTCCATCCACTAATACAAAATTAAAATGCCTTTTCGCAATGTTACATGGTTTTTATTTATTTATGTATTTTTTTACACTAAATATCTTCTTTGTCTAGCTTTTAAATTCAAGGTCCATGTGACACATTTTTTTAAATCTTTTTTTTTTTTTTTTTTCCACAAATAAGTCACATTTGCCTAATGTTTTTTGTGGGTTTTTTTGAGGGGTTGGGGGTGTTTTTGCTTTTTTTTTCCCCCACCAAAGAGTATCCAACTCCGTTGCCATTTATTCATTGAGCCATTGTCCAGACACGCACCTGTTGCATGTGTTTTGTCCAGATTCAATCAGTGCTGCTGCCTCTCATTTTTCTTCACACTCAAACTCTGATTATTTACTGCCTGGCACTGAAAGCTGATTTGATGTTGTTGTCTGTCCTCTCCAGGTGGCTGCGGACCATTTCTGTCATTTTGTTCCTCAATAAACAGGACCTGCTGGCGGAGAAAGTACTGGCGGGAAAGTCCAAAATTGAGGAGTACTTTCCTGAGTTTGCTCGCTACACAACACCTGATGATGGTGAGCCGTCATGAGAAAGCCGCCGTGTATCTTATACATATATCTTACTAAGGTTTTTCCTCACCCAGTATACAGTGTACTGACATTTAATGGATCATACCCTCATTTAGTTAGGTAGGAACAACTGAAAAGTGCTTCCTCCAGAATGCTAGATAGTCATATTGAGAAAATATCTTACTGTGAAGTTCATGATTCAGAAATAGTGCGCTGGATCCAGTCTTATTTTATCAACGAAGAATGAAGGATATGTACCGTCCTGTTGAAACATGAGTTTTGATGTGTTGAATTGGTGCTGAGAGTGGTGCTCTGTCATTGTTTTTCTCAAGTTGTGGATATCTCATCTGGGAACAAACTCTTCATTTGACGAAACAATGTGATACTTGTTTGTAAAGTAGGGTGACTAGACATCCCAGATTGTCCAGGACAGTCCCAGCTGGAAGCTTCGTCTCTGAAAAATATCAAGATGTCCCAGTTTTCAGCACCTGTCCCAAATTTGTCCCGCTTTTAAGAATTCCCTCAGTGACACAAGCTTCCTGAGCACGCAGAAACATCCACCATGCCTCCCACTCCATTAATACTAATGAAGACAGGACTGTTTTACTTTTGTCTATCAGCTCCCCTTATCAAATTAATACCTGTGCAGGTCCATACGTTTGCACAAACACATAAACTCAGTTTGAGGTTTCAATATCCAGCCATTCTTCTAGAAAACATGTTAGGGAGAGTGCATTTAGTGTCTTTGGCCACAAGAGGTCACCCTAGATACACATTTGTGAGATAATGAAGTCAAAATGAAACAAAAATTAATTTTTCCCATGTTAGCCTAATCATAATTAACACCTATTTGACGATATAGGCCAAATAAGTTCAGCATTTTTTTTTTATTGTTTGTCAGATTTTTGCATAAAAATGACAATACTCAAACTTTGCAACCCAAGACCGTGTTGGTTGCATTCCAGTGGCTCGTTTTGAAAAATGTGAAATTTATGACATTTAAGCAGTAGTGAGTCATTTTCCATATTTACCATGTTGTTATTGGTCCAGCCTGCCCACTTTTGAATAATCCCATTATGGAGGCAAAAAGACATGGCAGAGCTGTTCCCTTGTGACTTTCAGATGATGCGTGGTGACAAAGTGCGTTTCATCAGCCTCTCTCTCCTTTCTGCAGCGACACCGGAGCCTGGAGAAGATCCTCGTGTTACAAGGGCAAAATACTTCATACGAGATGAATTCCTGGTAGGTACAGAGGCAGCATGTACTGTGAGATTTTTATAGTACGTGTAAATTTATTCTGAACTTAGATAAGTGTGTGTGTGTGTGTGTGTGTGTGTGTGTGTGTGTGTGTGTGTGTGCATCTTAACACAGTAATATGAAAGCACTTTTTTGACTCTGTATTATTGACAGAAAGTGGAAACATCAACAGTCCTTCAGCAACTCTGTTACCTTGGAATATTTACTATAAAATACTTAAAGGAACAAGTCACCCAAAATACAAAAAATATATATTTTTGTGCTTATACCACCAGTGCAATCTATTAGTCTAGATGAGGTTTCTAGTTTGCCGCAACCTTGCCCATCTCCTTTCATGCCGGTACAATGGGGCCAGATTGGTATTTGTTCATGGAGTTCAAACCATCAAACATTAATGTGTAAAAAAACTCAAGAGCAACAGCTGTCTACAAAAACAATGACTCGGATATCCAACATAAACCACAGCCCTCAGGGGCAGTGAGTTTTGTTGGGAACTATTTCCTGCCAAAGAACAGTGGCAAACTGTATCTGCTCACCTCTAATTTGTTCTCACTGGGGGCGGATGGATACAAGTTACTGGATGAGGGTGGGAGTTTGTAGTAACTACACTGTGATTTTATTTACATTTGTGTTTTGGAGCGTCTTGTCTGCCCCGTAGAAGACAGGAATCATTTATCGTAGCTGTAATCGCCTCGTCATGATTGGTGGTTTTTTGTTTTCTCCGTCTGCAGAGGATCAGCACGGCGAGCGGCGACGGGCGGCACTACTGTTACCCCCACTTCACCTGCGCCGTCGACACGGAAAACATCCGCCGCGTCTTCAACGACTGTCGAGACATCATCCAGCGGATGCACCTCCGGCAGTACGAGCTCTTGTGATGGGACGGGAAGGGTGTGCGGCCAAAAACACACACACACTCAAACTAAAAAAAAAAAAAAATATCTATATATATATTAAACATCGAACTTTGAACCCTGAACCCTGAGTCTCTGAACTCCCCTCTTCAGTGCAGTGTGTGAGCTCCTGCGAAGGAACGGGGGGAGGGGGCCAAAACACACACAGACACACTTAGACACAAACACACACATATACACAGACTCTGAACGCTGAACTCTGACCTTCCCCTGCCCGAACCCTCTGATGCAACCTCCCTGTCTGCAGTAGAAAGAGCTGATTGTGATGGAAATGTACGATGGGGTGAAAAATTAACAGACTCTGATCTTCTCCGACACCCCGTTCACCCTCCCACTGCCCACATCTTTCCCAAAATCCCTAGAAAAAAAAATAAATCACATCCCACCCCCACCCCCTGCCTACCGACCAGGCCTGGACTGTAATGAGGGACTGAGGGTTTGACTGTGAGATTCCCCTTCTTGAGGCTAAGATGGAAAATCTGAGAGCGCTACTACTGCAGTGCAACCCGGAAAGAGATTACTGTCGAATTAAATGCATATAGAGAATAATCACGTCACAGCGGGATCAGCTGAACTCCACTGTATTTAACGGAATAAAAAATAAAAATTAAAAGAAAGAAACAAGCACTGTGCTCAGGACTTAGATGAATAAAGCAGCGTACATGCAACGCCGATCCTTTTCCTACCACAGATGCCCTTCACTCACTCACACACACATGAAATCATGAAATCAACCGCAGTATCTGCTTGCACACAAACGTATCACACACACACACACACACACACACTTTTTACTGGACTGGGCTGAAACTTCACTGATCTGCAGCCAGCTTGACTTACAGGCTGGTTCGGTGGACCTGCCGACTGATTTTCCTGCACAGTGCTTTGAGATTAACGTGACTGACCGACTTGCACGGCCGAGCCCCGAGGAGCAGCTTTAACAAAGGACCAGGGGTGCGTTTGTGAACAGTCGCCAAAAAAAAAAAAAAAAAAAAAAAAAAAAAAAGGCCGTGGGCTTCGGGAAAAAAGGGACAGGGGACAGCCAACGCCGATGTGAATTTCTCTCTGGTGGAGTTTGGACACGTTTGACCGGGGGACGCCGACGACGAGCAGTCAGTCCCTCGGCTTCTCCACGGGATTGTTTTTGCCGCCTGCCGCCTGACTCTGCCTTGTTGGCGGCGCGGCAAAACATGAGGAGGATATACTGAGTTTTAAGAAAAAATAATAATGAATAAAAAATTTAAAAATAAATAAATAAAAAGCAAAACAAAAATGCCAACTTTTACTGGACTTAACAAACGGAGGGCAAAAAGCATCCTTCTACAGTACAGTACCATATAAGTTAAAGAGAACTCTTCATCTTGTCATGATTGACCCTGTTTTATCGTCTCCACAGCTGTTTTTTTTTTTTTGTCTGTGTAGACTTTTTGTGCCATCGTGCCCTGTGCGCTCTCTTTCTTTATCTCAGTCACTCTTGCCTTCTTTTCACCCCCCGCTTCTTTCTCCTCGCCTGTCTTTTTCTTTTTTCCTCACTCTCAATCCGACATTTTTTTGTTTGTTTTGTTTTTAGTTCATTTTCTCCCCCCTCTTTCCCTTCTCCTCCTTCGCTCCCCCTCGTCACCTCTTTCCACCCCGCACTGTTCCCTCACTGGCAATGTTCTTCTTCTTCTTCTTTTTTTTTAGAGGACAAAAAATACAAAATAATAAGAGTAATCTTGAAATTGAAAAAAAAAGGAAGGTGATAACAAATGGGACACTAATCTTTATTCATGTGGTCAAACACCCGCTGCCCCGCCTCCCTCGTTCATTCCTCCCTCCATCGCTCCTCCTTCCTCCCCCAAGACCTCCTGCTCCTTTGTATGTCTGTCTTTACTTTACTGCTGAACTATTATTCTTGTACAGACTGTAAAATGTATTATTTTGTACAACTTTATTGAGAAAATAACTTTTAGAAGATCCCTGTGCCTTGATCACGACTGTACGTGTGTAATGAGCTAAAGTGGGTGTCATACTGCGCTGTATTGCTTGGCCAATCCCAACCTAACTCCCAGCCTCCCTCACCACCTCCTTCTCTCTTTCTCTCTCTCTCTCTCTCTCTCTTTCTCTCTCTCATCTCTCCTCTTTCTCCTTGAGGACGGAGGACAACCATTCGTAGCTTTTGAACTTTTATTTCTGTCCCCTATCTCCCCATCCTCTCTTTATGATTTAAATATCTATTTTTGGATCCATATACCCCCAAGAAAAGATAAATATATGAAATGTATATGGGTTTTAAAAAGAAAAAAAAGTATTTTATTAGTATCAAATGAACCTTGACAAATTGTACACTTGACAGTGTACGTATTGCTATAACTTAAATTCTTTGAACTGAAGTTGTTGTTGAAGGTTTCTTCTTTTTGTTTCGTCCGTGACATCCGCAAAGGACATTTCGAGGGGTTTCAAGAGGAGATGAGAAGTGTTTATTTACATTTTTTAATTTCCTTCAGACATTTTTTTTTAGCTTTAAAGTAAAGGTGATGAGAAATACCCAAATGCAAAACATTGCTTGTTTCTACACAAATCTTTTTCTTTTTGCTAAAGAAAGACAAAACAATCGCAAAAAAAGAGACATTCATTTCCATTTATTTTCTGATGTATATCAGGAGGGGGAGGGAGGGGGGTCCTCCTTCCTAGCCCTGCACAACAGAGGCGGCCTGTACAGTATTAGCATCTCTTCACTTCAGTGCCCTAGTCTTCATTTACTGTGTACATCAAATATGGGTCTCTACTTTCTGAACAGGAGCTCTGAGAAATAAAGTTTTTTTTGGTGCAGACAGCAACAGGTCCATCATTACACATCCATACACACACAGGACTTCCTTATTTCTGTCTCTTTTTTTTCCCCCAAACTTGCATTTTTTGCAATCTTATCCACAAATGTGCAACAGCAGGGAGTGTTATTGCATATCTGTGCTAGAGGAAGTGGAGTTTCCTGTTCATTATTTTTTTTTTTTTTACACAGTCATTTCCTCTTAAGATGCTTATAGTTTGGACTGGAACTGCGGAGTTTGGAAAGTGAGGTTGTCACAGGAAGGTCACCGTTTTGAACAGTGGATATATGGAAATTTTTAGATGAGAGTTAAAATCTTCCCATCCCCATGAATCCCCATATATTCAGCATACTGTATGTGCTCAAAGCAAAAGCCTGTGGTGGCTCTGATTGGCCAATGAGTGAATATGCAACTTTACTCTCATGATTGCTACAACATGTGACTCCTGATGTACAGTCTCTTTTTAAATACATAAATTACAATGAAGAGCTATATTGCCATCAGCAGAATCAGAAAATGGAATCACTTAAAGGAACAGTTCGCCCCAAAATGACAGTTCAGTTTTATCTCCTCACCCAAATGACAGGCAGAACTCCACTGAAGTTTGTAGGAAAACCAAACACACAGCAGGTCTCAGCCCTCTCCCAAAATATGGAGGTTAACAAGGACACCCTCGTACATTTAAAAAAAAAAAAAAAAAAGGCTACAATTAGATTTAATTTTATCATGCAGCACAGCCAAATGACTAGTTGTTTGTTTGTTTGATTGTTATTGTGCAGCCAGACATGGCCCCTTTAAATGTATTCATTAATTTAATTTATTGGTGCTGTAAAAAAAACAAAAACATTTTTATTTTATTTTATTTTATTTTTTGGAGCTGTGAAATGATGGGCTACACTTACAACAAAGTGACATCATGCATCATACATGTGTTTATCATAGGACATAAGATTGGACAACATGGACAAAATCCAATAGCATGATATATATTGACATCAATATCAAATAAAAGTAAAATAAATAAAAGTAAAACCAGGAAAAGGCAACACTAATGCCATAACACAATATTATAATGCCCAAAATCTCAGACTATATCTCGTCTCATGTCACAGTAAACAGTCACAGTAAAGATATAACACTGGACAGCCTTATCTAGTCATAAATTGTTTCAGAAAAGACATATTTACTAAAAATCAGCCCAAAAAAATTGTTCAGTGGTTTGGGAGAAGCTACATTAGAAGCACAGGGGCGAAGTCGCTGTGTGTTTGATGATCCTGTACAGTTCAATTACATTTTCACTGATGTGGTAGTGAATATGTGATGACTACAGTTTTCAGTTCATTCCAGGGGGAACTTAAAGTGAGATTTGATTGTACAGGAATGTGTCTTTGGTGCTGCTGTACATACTGACAACATTCCTGCAAGACAGAAGCTCACGCGTCACAGTATGGATGGTGACACAAACAAGTCGATCTACATTTTAAGATTGACCCGATAACGGGGTTGAGCAAAGGGACAAAAAAAAAAAGTGTAGAACATCGGCTGTAAGAAGGAGAACATACTGGAGCAAACCATTCAGCCAACAGATTCATCAGCTCGATCACATTAATGTGGAACTTCTGTGACACACACTGCTCAGAAAGAGTTAGAGCTAAAACTTCCCAGTAATGCAAAAACAAATGTACCAGATTCATAATATTCCACTAGTTTTTTTTTTTTGTTTGTTCTGTTTTTTTGTTTTTTTTTTGGGGGGGGGGGGGGGTACACATTAAACGGACCCTGAATATGATCCGTGCTGGGCCACTGCTCTGCTACATAATGCTACAAATCACTGGTTGAAATAAATTTAATTAATCTCAATGTTAAACCAGCAAACTAACAGAAACAAAGGCAATGATGAGAGATCATTATGGCTCCAAGAGATCCAGAAGAACCAGTATCAGCCTCACTTTGATTTTATTTTTTATTTCTTTTTTGATTATCAAAAAAAAAAAAAAAAAAAAAAAAAGACATCCAGAACTGTATGGTGCTGATGGTGGAAATTTGTGCAAGTCGCCGGTCTAGAAACAGTTGCTGCTGACTCAGCCACATCTCATGATTCATGTTTTCGCCTTGATGATAATAACTTGCATTTCGGAGGAAGACGTTTTGCTTGATCAGTCAGGTTTGCACTGAAAGTCAAAAAATAGGCTTCAGAGAGCCCACTGCTGCATTTCAGCTTTGTCAAGAGCAGCTGACATCTGCAGAGTAGAGTCATGAAGGAACTGACTTCTGCGGGTTTTAAGGGTGGACTTTGGACAAAGAGGGAAAGGCGCAGGTAACCAGGGCCGGGACTATACGCTTATCTCCCGATTCAATACGATCACGATACTTTGGTGCCAATTCAATACAGTTTCATAAAGCTCTGATTATCCTAAAGGTCACAAGGTCATTTTACACAGTGACTTCAAGTTTAAAGAAATGGCCTCTCTACTATGGGGGCTAACATTGTCACACATGAATACAGTTTGGGCTCATTGAGTCCACAGGAGTCTCAGCTTTCCAGTCAAACCCAATGTATAGATGCATATACTGCATGCATAAACCTGCATGATTTGTGGCTCAAACTGCATGGGCTCAGCATAAGGTGGGTATGTCTGCAAAGGGGAGAGCCGTGGCTGCCCAGAGAACCCACTGTCATTCAGAGATCTGGAGGTCAGAGGTCAAGGCACCCCACTGAAAATGCCAAGTCACCTGCCAAAATGTTGCCGAACTTTGGAGCGATATTTAACCACCTTGCCCACAACCAAGCATGACATGTTTGGTCCCAACGGATTCACAATACTTTAAGTGAATCAATTTGTTCCCCCCACCCCTACAGGCAACATAATCTCTTAAGGCAGCCATTTCCATCATTCAATGGGGGGAATGCCTTGCTCAAGGGAACACTGTAGCTCAGTCTGAACCCCTGTCAAAATATAGTATATAGTGAGGTAAGTGGATGTAATGGGTTGAAATGTGTTGCATGTTTAGGTCGAAGGCAATAAAACTGGCTAACATCATTAGGATCAGAATCAGAAATAGTTCATTGATTCCCGAGGAGAAATTGGGTCAAAGTCTCAAGAGAGGAATTAAATTAGAAGAAAAAGAAAAATATGTGCCTTAGAAAGTTGTTCAAAGGGTGCATTATAGTAATATGTGTATTAGAAAATATTACAACAATAACTACAGCAATAAGACCCATACATACACGGGGATGTTGCACAGTTAAATAAACAGTTGAATAAACAGTGTGTCAGGTTATGGGCATCAGATATCACTGCCATGTGTCAGACGTGAAAAAATGTTATTTAACAAACAAAAGAAATTAAGAGTGCCTCCACGCGCGCAAGAGAACCAGCTGACATCCAGCACGAGCCCCACCCCTCGCGTGACGTCGCCGCGTGCCTTCCTTCCCTTTTCTCCGTTGCTAGCGGTTAGCATTAGCAGGCTAGCCCCCAGTCCGAGCGGCGGTTGCATTTTGTTGATCCTCCTCCTTCCCCGCAGCGAGCCGAGGGACGGGACTGTGTCTCCGGCTGTGTCTCCGACCTCAGTGCCCCACGACAGCGGTGGTGCGTCGCCGTCCTCGCAGTCACGACAGGAAGAAACCCCGAAGCTCTGGGACATGGCCAGACCAGAACAAGTCCTGGTGCTAGAGCCACAACACGAACTGAAATTCAGAGGTAAAGGCGGAGGGCAGGGCCGCGCCGCTTCGGCTCCACAGCTCGCTAGCTAACGTTACAACCCCGTTAATGTCACTCTATCGGTGTCTACCCAGTCCCCTTAATGTAAGCTCAATCTGTGTTTGCGCTTTTGAACATGACACTGAATGCGGTGTTCATTGTGCGCAACGTGTACAGCTATTATTTCCCCTGGAGTGGCGATGACAGGTGAAATGACGCTTTGCTAGGTAGCAGCTAGCAGGTTAGCAATGCTAGCTGTCATTGCAGCGTGAAGGAAAGGCCCACCGTCCCATTTCTTAAATTCGCCCATTTGCCATCTATGCAACATGTCTTTTAACACATATATGTCTCGATGCAAAAAAAAAATGTCGTGACTTGAAATATTCCTTTAACGCGTTTTTATCTTTGTACTGTAGTAACCGGCTGCCAAGAATGGACTATTCTAGTATTTTCTACGATCAGGGGGCACTACCTAGTCCTAGCCCTCTTCTCGTGCTTCTTAAATATTATTTAAGCAGCGATTAAGAGGTTTACTTGTATAATTATTACTGTGCAATCTGAATTCTTTGCCAGCTTTTCCATATAGGCCCGAGTGATTATGGAGCTGGAGGCTGAGCGGGTGGGTCAGGAATAAACAGCTGTTTTTGTTGTTCGGGAAATAATTGGTTCGTGTGTGATCCTGTGGGTGAATTGGGTCAAGTGATAGGCTATTGATTGATTGATTCATTGGTGCGTTCTTTGTATGCAAAGGTAATTCCAGGGAAAAGTGCATACACCCACTCAGTTGCTGAGGCACAGGCTTACCAGCCTGTCTCAGAGATTGGTTAGAGCAAAAGGCACAGTGTAAATATTTCTCTAACACAAATTACCCAGCCTGGGGTTTGGCTGTTAACCCTCCTGTTACCTTCACATTGTATATCTGGTGCATTGTATCTTGCTGACAATCTTAATAGCCCTTTAAATAAAACATAAATCTTCTCAGTGTTTCTGGCGCTACTACAGGTGTGGTTATGTGAGGTGAAGGCCGAAAAGCAGTGGGAGTTTTTTTTTTTTTTTTTTTTTTTTTTTTTTTTTTTGACAATTATAAATCACATGTCATAGCTCTTCAGTGTCATCCAAAACAGGCAAAGCAAATTTGTGCGAAATTTTGATATTTCTTGATATGTTTTATAAAGATGAATGAGCATGGGGTCAAATGGACTGAAAGAAATGAAATGAAAGAAATACCGATGCAGACAGAAAGTGTCCTGGACGTTGAAAACAAGACATCATGGTAATTTTGTTAACCCCAATAGTCCCCATTAAATTAGGAGATGTCATGAAAAATGAGGCAAAAAAGTGAATCATGTATTAGAAGTGTTAAACATTGAATGGGGTCAAACTGACTTCAAAGATAATAGGAGGGTTAAAACAGGCGGATAAGGTGTTTCCCCACAGGGTGAGAATTTACTCGTGGCAGTTGTTGTTTGGGGGTTGGAGGGGATTTTATATACAAGTCCTTACAGTGAGTGCAGTATGCCCTGGCTTTGTATGACACTCATATGAACTCTATGTTGGGAAGTGTTACTCATCTCTGATGAAAAGAAACAGGTGTAGAATTTTTAGTTTCAGTTTCATCGCATGACACGTGAGCCTGTGAACAGGAAACGGTGTAAATGCTCCTAATCTGGGGTCATTTTAAAAAATGCTAAGGCAGCATTATTGAAGGACAGTGCTCAGGCGGGGTGAGGGTGATCCGAATGCCCATCAGACAACAAAAAACACTTAAATGTCGCAGAGCCGCCTCTCTATGAAGTTTTCAGCAACATACAGTTGTGTGTGTTTGACTCAGGGTGATGTGTGAATAGAAAAAAAAAGCAGCATACTGCGCAGCCATTTCCACTGTTAATGTTTAATTTGTAATGTTAAAGGCAAACATTGTCAGTTGTCCCCCACTAACTCACACTACGGCGGGAATCACCAGAGGCTCCATAATTAGATGGTATCAGGATACTTAAGTCACAATAGTGAACAATTGTGATTTTAAACATTTTGCACTATGCTTAGTATTGTGGTAACATGCACTGCAATACACTGTGATTTATTACCTTTTTTTTCAAATGCAAATTATGTTCCCAAGGGAAAACTTTGCCAACATCCTTGTTATCCAGTTAGATAGTTTTCATTCTGGTCATCTCACTTCAGTCTTTTTTATTGCAGCAAAATGGGAGACTCACTAACACTGTCATAAAGACATCATAAATGTTTCATCAAGTCTTGGCGATACAATACCGACACTTGGTGTCTGTGTATTGATATAATATTGCCACACAAAATATCTCAATAGTATGCTGTATCGATTTTTCTTTTTTCCCCCCTAGCCCTGAAGCACACCCTGCTCACACATTCATGCCTGCAGATGTATAATGCATGTGCACAAATCCCAGTGAAAGCCCAAAGTGCTCACTCACTATGATTAGTTACTTGGAAACTATTTCATGCTCTTAAGACATAATCCAGATAACTGCTTTCAAATTAACCGACATGTGTGGAAATTTACACACACACGTGCGCGCGTGTGTGCGCACCTCTTTCACTAACACCATTCCATGTTTCTGTGTATCGTCCTCAGGCCCGTTTACAGATGTTGTCACTGCCACTCTGAAGCTCAGCAACCCCACAGATAGAAATGTGTGTTTCAAAGTCAAGACAACTGCACCTCGTCGATACTGTGTGCGCCCCAACAGTGGCATCATTGACGCTGGAACCTCCATCAATGTTTCCGGTTTGTAATACTACTTTTTTTTTTTCGTCCTCCAGTAATGAGCCAGATTCACACCCTCATTGTTGTAAGCATGTGATATACTCTACACTGTGACCTGCTGAACTACTAGATAGTATTTTTGTGTTGTTTGCAAGTCAAAGGAGGATCTGCTGGCTCCCACAAATCACTGTACACTCAGGGCTTTTGGACACTGGGGTGGGAAATGAGTTATGTTATCATCTTTCAGCAGAATCATATTGTCTGGAAATAATGGTATCAAGTTACTGTGAAACGTAATTCTGCTGTCTAAATAAATTAAATTCTCACAAAATAAGACCTGAACAAATTGGAGGCGATCATCTATCAAAAATTGTAGTTTCATTGTACTATATAGCAAACATTTTCAAAGTCTTTAATGTTCAAGACTCAAGAATTTACATGATTTTTGTGCAAGGGACCCTGATATGAAAAGATATTTTAGTTTGCGTTAAATTAAATTGTTTACATGTCATACCTTAAGAATGACAAATATATCCAAAGTGGTGAGATTAGAATGTAATGTTAAAATGTTATTAAATTATAGTGAAATTAAACAATGCTTTGTTTTGCTGAGGACCCCTGAAGGTCCCCAGACCTCACTTTGAAGACTACTACTATATATTAGTAGTTTTAAATACATTGGCAGATACTGGTGCTCACTGTCAGTGAAATATTTCCTTATGATTATAGGAATATTGCTTTTTTCATATCTCCCATCCCTATCACTGCAGTGTTAAAGATTACAAGGTCATGTCCCATTTTTGGCAGAAACATACCAAAGTCAGTCGGATGGCATGGGACCCGAGATCTAATAGTTCCATTAACTTTAAATTGTGATTTATTTCACTCTCATTTGCTCAGTCCCAGCTGAGATCCTTTCCCACAGATGTCAAGCTTCTGCATTACCATCATGGAAATCAAACAGATTGACTTGTGATTTTCAACATAACGCCTTGATCGTTTTACTCTGTAGCGACTGAGTACATGGTTATCCAGGCTACAAAAAGAAAGAAAGAAGGAAAACCAGGACAGTTTGTGGGTCACAGTGTAACATACATCACAAACCTGCCGCCTGTTGTTCGCAGGTTGCATAATGGTTATTGGGCAATGCAGGAAGTCGCTCTCTCCCTAATGCTCCAGCTTCCCCTTCTGTCTTTGTTTTTATTCACAGTTATGTTACAGCCGTTTGACTACGACCCCAATGAAAAGAGTAAACACAAATTCATGGTGCAGTCCATGGTGGCTCCATACGACATGACTGACATGGAGGGAGTTGTGAGTACCCGATCGTAGATTATAATCATAAATATGCATTATGTAACTTGTGACTCATGTCTGGAAGTACTTGACCGTTGACTTCTTGACTTGCTGAATGACACATGGATCATTTCTTTATCAGCAGCACATGAGGTTTTCACTTTCAGAGAAAAAATCTCCCTCCGCTTGAACCCATTTGAGTATTGTAATTTGCAGATGACTATGTCTCTGTGTGTGGAAAAGAAGCCATAGCATTGATAATTAATTGTAGAATGCTGACAGTACTTTCACATCAATGACAAATTCACATATGCTTATTGATTAGTTTAGAAAATGATATTCCAGACAGGGGAAAATGGAGTTTCATAAAGTCTTGGAGCAAATCACAAAAAACTTTAAGAAGACCTCTGAATCTGAAGTGTGTTTGAAATTTTGGTCAAAGAAAAGACACGCTATGCAGGTAATGGAAATTCGACATTTTAGTCATAGAAAATGGAGCCTTTTAGGAGACAGAAGAAGGTTTTTGCAGGACACTGATCATACGCCTACACGTGAAGTGTCCTTACGTTATTACTAAGAATTACATGAAAGAAAAAGAAGCTGATGTGATGCTAAAAGTAGCCGAGCCGCTGCTGTTGACAGGCAACTCACTAGATGTGAGTTTTTCACCACAGTCATTTCTTTCTCTCAACGTTTGTCTCTCTTTCATTCTCTCTCTTTGTTCCTGTGTTGCAGTGGAAGGAGGCAAAGCCAGAGGAGCTGATGGATTCAAAGTTGAGATGTACATTTGAGATGCCTCTAGAAAATGACAAAACTGTAAGTACAAGTCCAACTTCCCCGTCAGCGGTTATCACTTATGACTTTAATCATCCAGTCATACAAAGATGCTTTACGTGTCAGTTTTACTTTCCTCATATCGCTGTCAGGTCTGCAAAAGCAGAAAGAAAACTTGAGAAGTGTGTGTTTTCTGATAAATGTATGATAAATATTTGAATAGCCTACCCCTTGCAATAAGGAAAGACCCTACATAGCCCACTTTTAAGACTCACCTCAAATGGTGGCTTAAGACAAACCAGAACAGTCATCACTTTTAATTGGACATATGTATAATAATAATAATGTCTTTTTCTATTTGTGTATCTGTATATTTGTATTTGCATATTGTTACTTACTTGTCTGTGTTTTTTTTTTGTTTTGTTTTGTTACCTGCATAGGGACTACGGATGTAAATTAGCACTTTGCTGACGCCAGCATGTTTACATCTCGTTTATACTGACGTTCATTAATGTGCTTGGCCTCTATCAAAGAAATAAATTTAGAAAATAAATGATGTAAAGTTGACATAGTCTGGACGCAGTGCAGCAGTACCAAAAAACATGTTTCTTATATCTGGACAATAAGATTTGTTGGCCAGGGCAGCACTGCAGCACCACAGTAATTTATTTAAAATGGGATTTTGTCACATTTATCCTCATCATTTCTTCTCTACCTTTGCAGTTCCTGTGATTTAGATACTGCACCTGGGCATATTGTGAATTTGAATATTTTGATTAATTGTTCAGTCTTACTGCAGGGTATAAGGTTTCACATTGCATGTTTTCCTCAAAATGTGCCCATTTCGCACAGTAATATTTTTTTTCTTCATTTTACTGCCACACAAATCATTTTCGTTCATATAAGCCTTACATAAAAATTCACCAGTGAAACCCTTTAATAAATCTCCAGCTCATCAGTACTGCATTGCCGTGTCACCCATAACATGTTTTATTTTACTTTCTTACTCATTTGTTATGATTTCTTTCTGTGTCCGCTCTCATCCCACTCCCTGCCACGTCTCTGCATGTCTCTGCACCCCACCCCCCACCCCCACCCCCACCTCTCTCTCCACAGCATGAGAGTGAAAGCAACAAAACTGTGTCTTCCTCTACCTCTCCTGTTAAGACTGAGCACTCCGCCATGCCGAAGTCCGCCAGCGCCTCGCTGGATGATGGAGAGGTGAAGAAGATCATGGAGGAGTGCAAGCGGCTGCAGATGGAGGTGCAGAGGCTACGGGAAGAAAATAAACAGATCAGGGTGAGACACACACTCAAAACTTAAAAACAAATTCCCTGCGTTTTGTCCCTGGCTCATATTTATTCCTTTAACACTTTTTTTTTTATCATCGGAATCACAAATACTTTATTGATCCCCGAGGGGAAACTGGGTGATCATACATGGAGCTGCATAAATACCTCTAGTGTCATTCCCTAAATGAGCCTTCCTACCGTGTCACAAATTTATATCAGTGGTTTTTTTATATACTGTATATATAACTCTTTGCTGCATAGCACTGCCAATGTATGACTGAATGACCTGAATCTGTGAAATATGTAGGAACAGTTGAGCAGGATGGTGTCCAAAATGGATTTATGGCATGAAATTGGAATGAGACCTTTCATTTTTTTTACATTTGGGAGCTGAGACATTAACTCTTTGCTACTTGTTGTTTATGTGGATCTAAGTAGAGAGTAGCAGTTAAATAAATGAGAGTGGCTGCCTCATGTAGTTGAGCGACTGGGATGAAAATCCATAGAAATTAATTTAAATGAGGCACAGGCAACATGAAGGGACCAGGTTTAGTTTCATAATGTTATTTGTCATGGATTACTCACTAAAAGGTGTAGTCTGCAATTGTAATCCAGGCACCAGAGTAGATTTTTTTTTTTTATTTGCTGTGTCTGTTGTTCCTTGCATGGCAACATTAAGCAAATTGCGTCTGGGGAAAACTTTTAGTAACCACATTTTTCTTTTTGAAAGTGTTGTAGCAGAGGAAGGGTCTAATGACTAGGTTTTAAGAGTTATATTTATTTTGGTTATCCTATCAGCCATGGTTTCCGCACTCAAAATCTTATGATTGTTTAGTCAAATACTCACTTTCAGACATGTGTAGGTGCCTGGCAACAATCCTCAATAGTTTAATTTACTGCTTTTGTCCCCAAAGTGCAAACAATCAAAGTTGTCTGAATCAGTGTCAGGAATAGGATTCTGGTGACAGGCTTGTGATTTAGACCCTGGGTTTTATTTTCCACCAAAAACAAACCTAATATATATACCTGAAACATGCACCGCTGCGTCCAGGAATACTGTTTCCTTTTTCAGGGACCAGTCCAGCGGTCTCTAAATATCTAAATGAATGGCTTTTTCAGGCAGGTTGTCTCTAGGTAATGAAATCCCGCAGCAGGTGCACCCGCCCTGACAGGCTGCTTCTCGGCTCTCTTGTTGCACTTGGACATGGTTTTCTCTGAGCTCAGTGGGTGCATGCATTTGCTTTTTTTTGTGGCTGGTGTAAAGAAAACCAACCATCTGATACATCTGGCTGCTCATTTCTCTGAAACATTAATACTGAAACACATTCGGGCATTAGTAGCACCTGCATGAGGATAAGGAGGAAAGGAGATGCATAACAAAGTTTATCTAGTTTTAAGTAAGCAGTTACCTAGGCGTCTCTCCTAAAAGTTGAACTGTCTACTGAGTTTGGACTAACTGTGTTTTAAAAAAGCCACCAGGCCTCAGCTCTCCCTCTGACGTGGAACAGCTCCCATTTGTCCTGTATGTTTCTCATTTCCTGTTCCTGAGTTAGTTGGTCATAAATACAACCTGTGGTGCTTTTGGGAATAGTAAACAAAATGGACTGCAGAGAAAGTAGCTTTGGTGTTTTATTTTATAAATTAAGTGGCACAGAGCTGGGTTGCACTGTAGCAGCAGAGCAAAGCGGAGAAAATGTGTTTAAGGCATGTAGGTGATGTTTCAAAAGTTGTGTAAGGACCTGCATCATCTAGGCTTTTTTTTTTTTTTTTTTTTTGTCGTCATAGCACTACAGCATTTTTGTGCAGCTGCCTCTGAGTTAGTTGGGGTTCTTATCCACATATAGTGGTGTCTATGATGGGGATTTTATTGATACTAGTACTCTTATTGATACTGCTTATTGATTTGGTACTTTATAGATACTTTTATTGGTTCCTTTTATTTTTTTGTTTTGCACAAAAAGGAAAAAAAAAAAAAGCTTTGTAAGGGTTTTATTGCACGTATGGCGACGAGTGGTATCATTGCCAACTTTAGTAAAATGAACCCAAACTTATCATCGATGCTCTTTTTTTCCAGTCTTCTTGCTTTTTAACCGGTGGAACTACTCTGTCTCTGTATCACTACACAGCGCTGTATGCTTGTTTACACACCCAGTAGGTAAACTCGTTGCATAGTGATACAAACACAAAGTAGTTCCACCAGTTAGCTCACGAGAGGTCTGGAAAAGAGCATTGATATCAGGTCACACTTGGTGGGTTTATTACATTTCCATGGAGTAGCAAACACCACTTTGTTGCTAAGAACTCAAACCATCTCTTTAAACTCAGCTCCACTTTTCTGACAGTGTCAGTGTCACTCTCCACAAACTGATTAATCATAGTTGAGCAGGCATTGTAGAGTTTTTGACAGAGTGACGTCCTGATAAGGATAGAAAAAAAGACATGATCTGATAAAAGTGGTCGGTCAGCACCTATGAGTGTGTTTTTGGGTGCTTGACCAGCGTCCCCCAAGGCTTTTCTGCTCGTAAAAGATACCTAGCGACACAGATCCGAAATCACTACAACCATGATTCCTGTGCTCGTCTCCTGTGCTCACTCCAGTTGTTTGTTTTTTTTTTGTTTTTGTTTTTGTTTTTTTGCAAGACTTGGCCCCACAGCAATACATCTGGGCAACACGGGCATCACAGAAACCCCCAAGTCGCTGTTACCACTTAGCTGGGTTGTCGATTTGTTCCCACATGGGTGCTACGATATTTCTGACAGCACTTGAAGGCAGCAGTCCAGTATAACAGGGGGCAGCCGACTGTGATGCAGCGAATCCTGAGTCATTCTGTTTGGCAGTTGCATGATGTGAAAAACAGCAGAAGAGGGGGATGGTCTGAATCTGTGTGTGTGTGTGTGTGTGTGTGTGTGTGTGTGTGTGTTTCAGTGTGGCGACTAATGGCATCTTCAAGGTGTGTGACTTTTCTCTGTGACTCCTCCCTCTTATCTGGCAGGAGGACGATGGGCTGCGGAAGAGAAAGATGACACCAATGGCCGCCTCTCATTCTTCTTCCTCCTCCGCCATGGCGACCTCTGCCATGAGGGATGAAGGCCTAAGCACCCGCGTCCTGGCTCTCTGCGTGCTCTTCTTCGTCATCGGCGTCATCATCGGCAAGCTAGCCCTGTAAAGACAGACGGACAGAGCACAGTGACAGACGGATGGCATGCTCGGGAGGACAAAATGATGACGACGATAACGACAATGATGGAGATGTCTTCTGGGTTTTTTTTTTTCTGTTCTTGGGTTTGTTTGTTTTGTTTTGTTTGTTTTGTTTTTTTTAGCATCGAAGGCAATATCACAAAGGTTTGTCAGAACAGTAGAGGATGAAAATTATTTAATGTGTAAAAAGAAAACAAAGGAAGGCAATCCAAGTTAACCATGAGTGAGAACGTTTTCGTCACAGGTCGTTGTTTTTTTTTGTTTTGTTTTGTTTTGTTTTTTTTTGTGAAATAATCACCATCTCTGATCTGTTCTTTCCGTCCATCCATACTTCCTTCCTCAACCATCTTCCCCGACTTGCACAGATGAGTTTATGGTCTGTGGGAGTGGCTATGCTCTGGTTGAACGTCTGAAGTCCTTCATTGATTCCTTATCGACTCTCGCTCTTCACGTTACTTAATCACATTGCATAAGAGGAGGCGATCCAGTGTTCCTCTCCTGATATTCTCTCTTCCACTTTGATTCTGATAATGCCTAAGGAGAGGGGGAAACGCGTGGGATCAATGAACGACTTTCTCCGTTTCAAGCTCTATGTATTGTCTTCTCAACAGTATCTGGTGAAAAATGTGAGCCAGTAGAAGCCATGCATTTTTTCTCCCTCCCGTGTGTGTGTGCGTGTGTGTGTTGTTCATTTTGTCTCCTGCTGGAAGGCTGATGCGGCTGTGTGTGAATGTTTTAACGCGCGGAGACCACAAAACGGTGAATCAGAAGCTGTGGAGTTTTAGTGTGATGGAAAGAGGGGTGGTTAAAATAATACAAATCCTGTCATCCAAACAGATTTCCTGTACACAACAGAAAAAAATGGGGGTGTTAGTTGAAAAAAAAAAAAAAATCCACTGAAAATATTGATTATTTCAGTCCTAGTCAGACCCAGCTGACGAGTCTTTTTTTTTTTTTTTTTTTTTTTAATTTCATTTCAGTGATTTTTATTTTTTTGGCTATTTGTAAAATAAGATTCATCACGTGGATTTCATGCTGCACAGTGAACTTGTTATTATGGAAAAGCAAACTAAGTTGCAGTTGTGTTCAAGGTATCAGATTTGCCCATGCAACACTTTGATTTCCTGACTGTTGATGATTTAATTCCTCAGGTTGAGACAGAAAGAGAGTGGCATCAGAAAAAAATATATATATATCTTATCCCCCTCCCCGTCCTTATCTTAAATCAGTGGACTTGTTATGCAAAACCAACTTGGACATTTACAGTATACCAGAGTGTAGCCGGCCATCGTTTTGGTCGGCTTTTTCAATTCCCGCTCTTTAAATTCTGCCCATGGCATATTTGTAGTATTACCATCTTCTAGTGTATCACGGCAGTCGTTTGCCTTTTTTTTCTTCTCATATTATCATGTAGCCACGATGCTTCTGTTGTTTGTAATATTCAGATGCACTATATTCAAGTGTCCACTCTGCGTTCTGCATGGAATGACCTGGATTTATTATTATTCTCTCTCTTTTTTTGTGTGTTGAAATTATATTATCCAAAAAAAAAAAACCAAACAAACAACAAAAAAAAAAACAACAATTACTGTCTTTTCAAAAGGGACCATCTTGAGTCTGGTTTATCAGTTTGTGTGGATGTGTTTTCTTTCTTTTCATTTATATTTTCTGTTTCCTTTCGGGCTTGGTGGTTGTTTGATAACCAAAACAGTCTCGTTGTGCTATCTCAGCTATCAATTGACCAACCAAGCAAACTCAGTTGTAAAAAAAAAAAAAGGAAGAAAAAAGAAAGGAAAGCTGTATTTTTCTTTGCCAGAGGGAGTTTGGGGAGTGGAGATGTGGGTGGCTAAGAAGAGGACTGACCTGTGAATACACACTACATTTTAAGAAAACGCATCAGAGCTTCAGATCACACATGCAGAGACACAGTCACACAACGATGTAACCACAAAGTAATTGGATACTGTTTTGTATGTACATAAAAATAAAAATTACTTAAAAAGATAACTGGCAAAGTTATTAACAAAATGTAAAGGAAGAAGATAATAAAAACAACCATCATGGATCATGTAGCATCATAATGAATTAAAATACATAAACCCCCAACTGTCTGCTTTTGTGGGAAATTTCCTCATTTTGTTTTTTTTTCCTCATATCAGTCATGGAAAAGGAGTTTGCATGTGTTTGGTACACAAGCTGAACATGGAAGGTTCCTGTCAGGTATGAAACAACAAGCCAGTGCAGTCGCTTTCATTTTTAAAATAGCTAAAAAATAAAATGAAAGTCCATATACCATTACAGTTTTTAACATGAATATAGATAGTTAAGAAAAGAAAAAAAAAGGGCATGTCTGAGAAAGATCCACTTATGCCTCTGATATGATTTGATGATTACTAGGATCTCTTTTCTTTTAGTGTCCCGGACATAAAACATTTTAATAGGTACAAATATAAACTATTTGTAGACGTAAATCCCACAGTTAGCCCCACACATTGTGCCTCACACAAAATAACATCAGAAACAGGTTTCTGAGGTTTTGGGTGGTTAGCTGTCTAGCGGCCCGGGCCGCTTCATCACACAGTTCAACTGTTTATTTAAATCATTTTCTACCTGTAGGACTTTAGTTTAATAATTCAGTAGTGCGTATGGTACTACTGAGTTGAATACGCACATTGTTGTAATATTCTAGGATTGATGTATATATTTAGGGCCCTCGCCTCTCTGAAAGAGGGCCCTCTTGTTCTACCTAATGCGCATTTTTACAAATTTCTAAAGCACATATTATAGTTCTAACTTTTTCTATTCTTATAATTGCATTTATGCTTTTTTATCTTCTTCTCTGGAGAATTTGACGAACTGCAGCCAACTCTATTTCCCCCCATTTTTTAAATTTTATTTATTTATTTATTTATTTTGTACATGACAAAATTTACACGAGAAAGCAAATGTTTCATATCAAATGACGAAGACAAAAAAGAGCTGAGAAGACGCTACCATAACTCTCGACAATTTTCAATGAGGAAACAAGAAATAGGTAAAATTCCAAATATCGAATATATATCAAATATAAAAAGTACCGGGGTGTTAAAACGAAACAATCGAGAAAATACGGAAATATACCGGAATGGAAAACAAATTGAGCTAAATAAATAAATGGGCAAAAGGGTGGGTCTTGAGTTACATTTTTAAGACATTTTGTTAATTAAATCAGCGTGTGGCTTGTTGTCCTCTGCTTGCAGTTACTCGGACTGTCCAGCAGGTGGCGGCAGAGGGAGCGCGAACAACGCCCACCCACCGAACTGTGCGACGTCATTAGGCCTTATCCAGGAAGTAGAAAAAACATCAACAATTCAGGCCAGGGCGAAGTGTCACTGTAGCTTAGTAGCTAGTCACAATTTCACGCGTACTTCGACCATTTAAAATCATACATCTTTAGCGTTTTAGCACCACAGTTATGGCATTGTTTGGTAGGATTTTTGGCGGAGGGGGAAAAGGAGGAAAGGGGCCGAGCCCGCAAGAGGCGATCCAGAAACTCCGAGAGACAGAGGAGATGCTAACGAAGAAACAGGAATTTCTAGAGAAAAAGATTGACCAGGAGCTGATCATCGCCAAGAAAAACGGCACGAAAAACAAAAGAGGTGAGGTGATGAGGAAATATCCGTCGACAGTAAACATCTGCCGCGATGAGAGCATCCGTATCTGCGACCGAGGCAGCTGACAACCCGAGGCTAGCTGTTAGCATGTTAGCCGCAGCTGCTAACTCTCCCGAGCTGGTTGCCAGGCTCGCCCAGCAGCGTTGTCACGGCCGGGCTCGCCTCAGCACGCGCCTGGTGGGTCGGGCTGGCTGGGTTCAGGTGCTTGTCAGTGACCCGATTAGATCAGCCGATTATTGATCGATCGTCTGCCCTTTGTGCTGCCTAAAGTCGATAAGTGTTTTACCTCTCATGACTGCTTTTGATGGGGATGGTGATTAAACAGTGAGGATATTCAGTGGCAGGTGTGTGTGTGTGTGTGTGTGTGTGTGTGTGTGTGTGTGTGTGTGTGTGTGTGTGTGATTGTTTGCTGTAGTTTGGTTTGATTTTACTTAACACAGATAACTGTCTGGCTGGAGGCCAAGGGCTCACTGGCATGATGGGAGTTGCACTTGTTGAAGAGGGCATGACACACTAATGTTAACCAGAAGAGTGTGTGTGTGTGTGTGTGTGTGTGTGTGTGTGTGTGTGTGTGTGTGTGTGTGTTGGAAGGTTGCACCAACCTACAGTAGCCCACAATAATAGGCAATAAATTCAGCCACACATAGGCTAATACTTAGGAGTGTGATAATAGGAGTGGGATCAATAGAAAAATCAATACAGTGTAGTATTGTGATATTTTGTGTGGCAATATTGTGTCGATACACTGATATCAACTATTAATATTGTATATCGCCGAGAATCGATGCAGTATTACAGAATGTATGACAGGTTTTTTCAGACAGAGTTGGTCAGACTGTCTGCTTGAAAATCCCATTTTGAAGCAGGAAAAATGATTTAAGTGACATGAACAGAATTAAAATTGTATCTCAGATAAAACATGTTGACAAAGTTTTCCTGTGGTGGTATAATTTGCAGTTAAAAAAAAAAAGATAATAAATCACAATATGCGTTACTGCAATACTCGGCATATTGCAAAATGTTTACAATTGCAGTACTATCTTATTGTGAGCTTAATTATCTCCATAATATCTTATCGTGGGGCCTCTGGTGATTCCCACCCCTCATACTGAATAATCACTAATACTTACTTTTACTAATTCACCAACTGTCTTTAGGAACAGATTCTTTCTTGTAACCCACCTGCCTTTCAAGAAGATTCTGGCATTCATCAATGTTTTCATATCTGAGATTTGTTTTGGAGTAAGACCAGAAGCTACACACACTCAAGAGAGCTCTAAAGTACAGTTGAGTGCTGACGGGGTTGTGAAAAATAATTGGCAGTTGTGTTTTCTACAATCCTGTAGTTGTATAATATTATAGGATTTAAATTACAATCATATTTCTACAATTTATAATATTTTAAATTGTTATTTTCATTAGAAAGGATTATACTCGGTTAAAATGAACACGAACACAGATTGGTGCTCAAATGATTTTTTTTCTTTTCTTTTTTTTGTTTGTAAGTTCATCAGTCATGCATCCTTCTCCAGATGCAGGGCTCACAGGAACAGCAGCCCGTGCATCTTATTATCTGTCTCTTTATTTCCACTGTTAAGGCTAAAAATGAGCTCTGGCCTCTGCACCTGGATGGTTTCAGCTCCGATGCTCCTCTGCAGCGCCCCCTGTCCTGCTGGTGCGCGTGCATATGATGGTGCTATCTGTTTCTGTGTCCCTACACTTGTCCTCGCTTGAGTCTCTTGCGACTTGTGTTTAGGCGTTCTTGACTTCCCTCAACTTGTTCAGGTCCTGTGTGTGTTTGTGTGTGTGCACAGACTCATGTCCTGCCGTGGGGACTGGCAGGTCATTTACCTGTGCTAACCAGGGTCAACTGGCACACACTTTCAATCTTAGAAGGCAGTGGGATTCATCAGTATAAGATCACAGGTGCAAACAGTTTGGCGGTTTAAGAACTCATCATGAATCCCACACAGACTTTTCTTAGGATCTTTCTTAAGTAGAAATTTAAGAAAAAACTTGGGAAGATATTGGTAAAGGAGACCAAGTGTTTCCATGTTTTATCTCAGAAAGTGAAGAGTCAGTGAGGGCTGGGCAATACCTCATTGTCTTAATATCAATATTGTGACACTACACAAGATATTGTCTGTGATTTTGGCATAGGTGTTGTCTTTTCTTTCTTACAGTAAAAGCACTTTCATAAATGCACTTTTCTTAACTCATTACACTGCTGATTGTATCAGGGCTGGGTGATGTGGACAGATCTGAATACCACAGTATTTTTGATTGAATACCTTTATCAATACTAAAACAGTATTGTAGGGATGGCTGTTAGTGTTTTCCACAAAATGTTTAAACAAGGAGATTTTTGGATAAACAGTCATTTGTAAGCTAATGTGGATATAATGACCAAGCAGGTTGTGGCAAATAACCTTTAAAACCAGGAAAAGACAATACATATACCATATCACAATATCCAAAATCCCCCAGAATTATCCAGACATATTGTGATATTGACATAATATTGATATATTGCCCAGCCCTAATCTATACTACTGTTTGTCTCTACCTGCTTGGTCATCACATCCATGTTAATCCATGTCCTGTTAATCAAAAGTCTCATTGTGTAAATATGTTGTGAAAGCACCAATAGTCATCCCTGCAATATCATCACAATACTGATATTGAAGTATGTGATAAAAAAAAAAAAAAATGACCATGATATTTAATCTTATCAATATTGTCCAGGCCTAGAGCCTATGAGGCTGAAAAGTCCCAGGGCTCAGAGTTGCAGGTCTTTAGATGACTGATTTGATATCTGCTGTGTATGTTGCCCTCGCCCGGCTTATTTCCTTCCTCAACTATACAAAGGTCAGCTGAGTGACTGGTGCGCTGCCGCCTGACAGCTTCACTGCCACAAGCTTTCCCTATCAGGCCTCTAATGAGCTCAGTGTTATCATATCACGATATCCAAAATCCCTGTGGTGTTTGTGGACCAGTGAGTTCCTGCTGTCATAGGAAGCCGTGTTACTCAGCTCTACATTTGTTCCTTATTGTTTTAAGTCTTTATCACATGTTTGATTAAAATGGAGTATGTGCTGTGTTCACACGGGCGCAAAGAATCAGGAAGCTCGCAGCCTTGGAGCCAGAATTATGAATATGAGGAAACTGCGGACACGAGAGTCCGAGCAGGGCTGTTTGTTGAAAATGAACGCAGCACCTGAGAGCTCTCGGGGCGTTGTCAGCTCCGAGTTGGTTTGAAGACAAAAAAAGAAACACACATCAAACACGAGTGAGCTTTTGCCTTCACTATCATTGAATTACATATGTATCGATCTGTCTCTTTTCTTGTCACCTCAGCGGCTCTGCAGGCCTTGAAAAGAAAGAAGCGGTACGAGAAGCAGCTCGCCCAGATCGACGGCACGCTGTCGACCATCGAGTTCCAGAGAGAGGCTCTGGAGAACGCCAACACCAACACTGAGGTGCTCAAGAACATGGGCTTCGCTGCCAAGGCCATGAAGTCTGCCCATGAAAACATGTAAGCGGAAGAAAAAAAAAAAACCAAAAAAACAAACCTCTGTCATCCTGTCGAGCGACTCGGAGAGACACAGTGTTTCATAACGAAATACAGGCATTTTGTGTAACACGAGTTTTGACCCATATACAGTAATACCTCGCTAATCCAAACGTGGCTGCATCTGAGGTCATTCGATCAAGTGAAATCTCTGAATGAATGAAAATGAAACAAAATATCAGGGAATAGCCTGTACAATAAAAACATGCATTTGTATATCTTCCAGAATGCCACTGAGACATCTTATTTTATGAATCAGACTAAACTAATTATGCTTTTTTCATTGTTTTTCTGCATACTTTAATCATTACTTTGCTGAGCCATCAGTCCATTCAGATAAATAATGTCTGGATGAAGTTCACAGCGGTGCACGTCATGTTTTCTGCAATAATGTGACTTGGGATTCAGCTCACAGCACGAGGCACATCCTCTCTCTCTCTCTCTCTCTCTCCTATGTTTCCTGTCTCACTGTAACCTATTTTAAAACCCAGCACTGAGGTTGGATTTAAAAACCAATGTTCGCCTGCACATCAATATGAAATATGACCTGATTGTTGTTGTTTCAGGGACATCGACAAGTGTGGATGACCTGATGCAGGACATCACAGAGCAGCAGGAGCTGGCCCAGGAATCTCCGATGCCATCTCTAAACCGGTCGGCTTTGGAGAGGAGTTTGATGAGGTCAGTGGTGCTTTTTGTGAATTTTATATTTCCTGCAGTTTCAGATTTGGGTTCTGTATTCCTAATGAACTGCCACATTTTCTTGGCTTTTCAACTTTCTCGTTTGTTCTTTCTTTCTTTCACTGAGTCTCCTAGGACAGCTGTGCTCATCCCCTCCCAAATCTCCCATCTCATGATGCAAGCACAGGGAGCAGCAGCAAGAAAGACTCAAGATCTTTAATGATTCTCTTAACCAGATAAAATTGAGAATTTGAAAAAAGAAAACTAAAGCTTTAGTATTCCTTGCTGCTGCTTGTCCCATGACTGCATCATCAGGTGTTGGATTTAGGCTGGAGAATAGACCCTGACTACGAGATTACAGAGATTACTATAAAGTGTGATGGTGTGAGCATGCCACAAGCACAAAGATATGGTGGAAACTTGATGGAGTCGTCCTTTAAATTGCTCCATAAGTGTGGAAAAACACAATTTTTTGATCACATGTGGGCCATACCACACAGATTTTGAAGATCAGGAAAAAATAATCCAAAATCTTTGCAAATTTGATGTATTATTAGTTAGTTAGCCTAATTTGTGTTTTGCACTTTTTTTTTTTTTAGAGATCACAGGTCAGTCAAACAGGGTGGGTGGTACTTTTGACACCTTTTTCCTTGGATTTTCTCTTTCTTTTCTTTGTCTCTTCAGCCGTGGTGGCTGCTTCTGCCAATACTAAGGAAATCAGAAAATAAGTGTGTGCATCATGTATAAATGTGTGCATTAATCCCACAAAATGTTAAATACAGAAATAAGAAACTGAGCATACCTATAAACACGGGGATATTGCACTGCTGAATTGTTGAAAAGTGTAAAAGTATTGCACAGTTAAATGGTTCAGTAAACAGCTCATTTTAATGTTAAACATGTACCTGGAAGAACATATTCATCCTCGACTGCCAGAGCACTTTTCTTTGGAAACGCTTCCCGGAGTCTGGGCGATTAGCACGGCATATGTAAACTATGTAAATTCTGTGGCCGCTGATGTTTGTGTTTGTGTCCCTCAGGATGAGCTCCTGGCCGAGCTGGATGAGCTGGAACAGGAGGAGCTGGACAAGAACCTGCTGGAGATCGGGGGAACAGAGAACGTTCCCCTTCCCAACGTGCCTTCCACTTCATTACCTTCCAGACCTGGTGAGAACCTCCGGAAACGCTCACATGAGGTTTCCTGTTTGCACTTGCATGCGGTGCCGCCGGGGTTTTTATTTGAATCATTTTTACATTTATAAACTCAACTCGAGTTCATACTACATTTTTTTTTTTTTTTTTTTTTGGTATTAAAGCTGCAGCTCCAAATGGCTACTGAACTACTGAAACCCCAGAAATCATATGAAATATGTCAGTATCTTGCTGCTTTTTAGGAAACAATTTGGATTTCACAATTAAGGCAGACGCTTCATGTATGATGTGTGTAGCATGTGACGTGGAGGCCAGAATACAGGGTTCCCACAGGCCAGGAAGCTTCCGGAAAGTCAGGAAAGTTAATAAAATCTGGTTATAGAAGTCATAGATTTTGTCAGCCTAACCTTGATATCCATAAACTACACATAACATAACCATTCCAGTTACATTGGGACGTCCTTCAAATCTCAATCGGGCGGGGCTGGGCACTCTTCTCTTCTCCAGTGCTGCCAGAATTTGTTATTGAGGCTAAGATAAGTCTAAGATGAGTAAGATAAATCTGCAATTAAGCCTTTTTATGCAAATGACCAGTATCGGTCACCATGAGCAGGCACAGTATCTGTCAGGGAGGTGGGAGATCTTTGCTTGTCATTTTATCATCTTTCATTTTAGAGTAGTATTTACCAGGAGCGCCATGATCCATCAGTCTAGAATGATATATATCAATCAAACGATCAAAGACCCAGTATAATCAACACTAAGTGAAAATATCGATCCATATTGGCATCTTAGAGATAACGGCTTTATTGTGCAATACACTTTACTGTAGATGCAATATTTAAACTGCACTGTATGCTGCCTTTTACTTTTTTTAATTTAGTGTTTTATTTATTGCCGTCGCTTTTACCAATTGTCTTATGTCGTGTGCACTTTTGATCTTTTAATGTTGCGCTTGCTGCTTTTATGAGAGTGCCAAACTCAATTTCGTTGTAGGAATTACAATGACAGTAAACTTTACCTTATGTCCTTATTTTGAAATTCTCGTGGCAGACCGAGTGCACCGCCTTTCTAAACATTCAAGTAGTGCCAGCGCCAGGCAGATAACAGCAGCCGTGGCCAGCAGCCAAGAAAAAGACAATAAGCACCTTTAGTCCACCCTCGGGATTAAATCAGCAGCGTGGGAATATTTTGGATTGCAGAGAATAGACGATCACATGCCGCATGCAAGCAGAAAGCCAGAATGAGATGAAACGGTGTCTCATATCGATCGTAGGCCCCTGAGTGGAATCCAATCAAAATCATATTGTGCCTTACTTTGTGATACTGTAAATATCATATTGTTGTCCAAAGAATCAAAATCAATATCGTATCATGATTAAATTTGGGTTTTAAACCCCCAGTATTCACATGGCAAAGAAAGATACCACTGTGTGAATTTAGCTGGTCAGCATGTGAAAGGGTTTGAAGGATTTTGCTCAGATTCTAAGTTGCACCAGAAAACTGAGCAAATCAAAATGTCTGATCTTATGGGTGTCAGTGGCATGCTGGGAAACGGGAGGCCGCCGAGTCGAAAGGCGGCCGGTTTGAATTTTACTTTGAAAGGCGCGTGCACCGGCCTCCCCCGAGGATGGCGACTGGGAAGTAAAAATACCATGACACAGAACAAAGTGAAGTTGTTCAAATCACTCACAGCTTTAATATGTCTCTCTCTCTCTCTCTCTCTCTCTGTGTGTTTTTACCCCCCACAGCCAAGAAGGAGAAAGAGGAGGACGAGGACGACATGGAGGATCTACAGCGCTGGGCGATGGAGGCCATGTAAACGCAGCATCGACCACATCACACCGACATCACAGAGACGAGACGAAGGAGCAAAGAGGGAGTGAATGGACTTCTAGGACGTTGTGTATGGGCGTTTTGTGTGTCCGAGGAGAACTGCCCGTCTTCTACATGTAACACTACAAAAAGGCAAACATGCTGTAGTCCCCCCCCCACCCTCTACCCCTCCACCCCCTCCATGTCCGCCTCCCCCCGCCCCCACAGCCTGAACCAGAGACCCCCCGGCCGCTCGCTGAGGAAGAGCGCACCGGGCTCTTTTCTGTCCAAGCTATCATCGCTCCCCTGTCCCGTAACATTTTTAACCCTCGGTTTCGATCCAACAATAGCACTCCACAGAAAAAAAATCACATTAGAGCCTGTTATTACCAGCCCTGTGGTGCGATAATTCAGTTATTGTCGAGCTTAATGTCCCGGACCGCGGCGTCCATCGGGTGACAGGGAAATTTTCGCGAGAGCTAAATCCTCCTAAAGATCCATTTCTGACTCGTACTTACCTGCAATTTGTGGGCGTTGAACTCGCTGGATTGTTTTTGTTTTTGTTTGTGGTCAAAAATGATAATCCCCTCCCCCTTGTTGTGTTAATTGCACTCGAAAATAGGACAACACCTGAGCATGTGCCGGATGGTCGACGAGCTGTGAGCTGTGTGTATTCCAGAAAAATGTCTCTCTGAGGCTTTTTGTTTCAGGCGACCGGGCTTTGTTTTCCTTTTTTCGCCTCCCGTCAGCATTTCGAACCCCCCTCACCCCACCACCCCTCCAAAAAAAAAAACAAAAAAAACCCCAACAAAAAAAACGAAGGCATTTCTCACCAGTGATTCTCGTTCTTTGGTGTAAATATCCCTCACGTTTCTTTTCTACACGTATATCTATTTTTTGCCGTCACCGAAAGGTCCTCTTCATGTTGTGTGACGCATGCAACAACGGGAAATCATAATCCAGATCACACCGCACGGCTAGAGTAAAGAGAGATATATTAACCCAACACCTTTATCCCGCTGTCTGTCCGGGCCCTTCCCAGAAAAGGGTTTGTTTTTCTTTCATTTTGAACTGTATAATGTTAAAAAAAAAAAAGAAAGAAAATGTTTATGTCACATTATTAACTGTATCCAGAGGGAGATGAGGGTTTGTACAGGGTTCCCATTAGGCCATGAAAATAAAAAAAAGAGAGAATTCATAGAGCTTTTTTTCTTTAATTAAAATTATAGTATCCATCCAAACATTTCACATCCTGAGGTAACCCATTGACGGATTTTTTTTTTACTTTTTCTTTTTTTTTTGGGATACAGCAACAGTGTTACTGACTGCTTTACTTGAGATGAGTAAAAAAATATAAAAACTGTGAGGCTTCTGTGTTTAATGTTGTCCATTTCATGTCTTTACCTCAGTTGGAGATCTTGAGTCCTTGAATTTCATCCCAGACAAGTTACTGAAAAGTCCAAATGAGCGGGAACCCTGTCAATCTCAGATTAGATTAGTTGGTCGACAGCATTTGCTAGCGTTTTTAGATTTCAAAATTTTAATTCCTTTTGTTTTATCCAGTCATGATGTCCATTTTTCTACATAGGAAATATGTAACACGACGGACAAGCATGTTTGCATTTCTATGTTTTATTTATCCAGATGAGAATATTATTTGGAAAGAAAAAAAAATCATTAAACTTCTCAATTCTTTGACTGTTTCATGCCATTTGGTCATTGTGTGATTTCAGTGATGAAGCGGTTATAATTCATCGTGGCCAGGCTACACGCCAGATTTATTATAGTCTTTAGTATATATGATTTAGTCTATAGTTTTTATTTTTATTTTGTTTTTAATTTTTGTTTTCAGTTGCAGTTTAGTTTCCAGAGTGGGTTTGGCTCATTTCAGTTTAGTTTTACAAATGTTTTACCTTAGTTTTAATATATCATAATATATCATAAATAAATATATTATCATAAAATCCCACATTTTGTGAAGACCAGTACTCACGTATTTCACTTATTTAAGCTATCTAAATGTTTTTTCACACCTGGTTTTACTTTGTAGTTATTTTAGTTCCTATAATAACCTTGCCACAGGCATATTGGAAACTTCTTGATATTAATATCATGGACCCAGGATGAATGGTCACAGCACACAACATGGACTCTTAGTATCCTAGCAATTTTAGGCTCATGACATATAATTGCACCCTGTCCTGACATCTTATAGGGAGCACATAGAGAAATTGGGGGACACCAAATTATTACCAGTTGAGCCCGTGTGTGCCTCTTTTTGTCTGCAGCCACTGATGCATGACAGCCTCCAGTTTATATTCAGTGCAATTTAACATCCTGTCTATTTATCCTGTATTTAATACAGGAAGTTGTAATATATTGTAGGAATAATGCATAATGCACATAGTTTTTATATAAAGATCTAAGGCACATAGATTTCTTTTTCTGTTTCTTATCATTTAATTCTGCAAACCACGTGGAATAAGTTATTTATGTCAGTCGCTGCCACAACACCGGGATCATGAGTTGCACTTTTCGCAGCACTGTTGGGTCTTGAACACGCCACGAGGTGACTGCGGCGTCGCGCGGCACTGACGTCACGTGTCGGCCCGGCCACGCTTGCGCACTGCGGATCCGACGCTGATGCAAGAAATTTTTCGGCGCAGCGGCGACTGATCGAGTGACAAAAAGTTGCCAAATTTGAGCCGGTTTTCAGCCCGCAGCCATGTCAGGAGACGAGGTAAGACGTCGGGTCTCTTCTGCCGTCTTGTGTTTGTCGCTCCGGCGGCTGTTGGAGGGGGAATCCGGGTGAATTTGCGGGCATGTCGGTGGGCAGGATGACTTTGGGGCCTCGGCTGCTCCGCTCCTCCCTGCAGCGGCGGCGGCTCTCACATGGCTGCTGCCTCGCTCACAGCGAACCATCTGGACACAATAACGACACAGACAAACACAACAAACCCACCATTACACCAACAATCACTTAGTAAATCCCCACTAAACATATCGCCTTGATTCGCCTTGTCACCGTTTTTTTAAACGGTCAAACCTCTGAGCTAACGTTAGCTAGCAGTTAGCAGGCTAGCTAACAGGGCTTCCTGATGGTGCGGCGGCTGTAACGGTCAGTTTTCTGTTTAAATTTACAGAAACATTTAACGATAACAGCCAAAATACACACTTTATTTGTCCGAGCACAGCCAAGACAAAAGGACGACCTCAAATGAATCAAATAGTTGAAATTTTAACTGCTGCACGATTTGGACCAAATTTCCTACCTCGATTTTTATCTCGTTAACAAAACGATACATGTCACGATATGACCGTGGGTTCACACCTGTTTTTTATTTCGTAAGTGTAGCAACAGTGAAAATTAAGAATTCTTCAGTAAACAGCTATATAATATCAAATTGAAGTAGAAATGAAGAGTTCATTTGCAAAAACAGATAAAAGCCATTCTTAAAATGAATACACCTTTTTCACTGATACTGCTTGGAGTACACACACGCATATATATACACACACACACACACACACACACACACAAAGCATGATTTAGGATAATAAACATTATGCCAGACTAAATAAACATATAAAAATAGAAATAAATATAAAGTAAATTTAAAAAAAAATTCAAAAAAGTTCAAAAAGGTTTAATAAATTGAAATGGAGATGTCTGTTTTTGCAAATGAACTCTTCAAATGTAGTTATTTAACACAGCATTGTACTGAACAGAACAGGCCGGTCACTGTCTTAGACTAAATTGAAGTTGATATCGTCCATATTGTTGCCTTTTGAGAGATTTCCCTTGATAATGATATGATAAAGATATATCGTTCAGCCCTAGTTTAAATCCGTCTCAGTTACACAGCCAATACAAATAACTTTTAAGAAACATAAGTATGAACAATATTATAAATTAGTAAAGTAAATAAATATCATTAAGAGCTGCAGGGTAGGATAGAAGTCATAAAGTCATCCATACTGTGTCAACAATGTAGATTATCAGTGTGGTCATCAGTATTGTCACTGTATCATCTGCTCAAAGTTAAACAGGGTTGTACATACCAGTTTGTGTTGATTTTTGAAAAGCCACTGTATTGTTCAGCAGGGCTAGGATGATATGTTTCTTTCTCGATTGGATACTGTCATGATACTTGGGTGCCAGTTTGATATGTGTTGCAATTCCACAAGTGTTATGATTTGGTATTATGAGTTATTTTTAATTTTTGTTTTTCTGAATTATCCTCTAGTTTGTGTCTGTAAAGTTTCACGAGACAGTTATTGTCCTAAAGGTCACCAAGGGTCATTTTATACAGTGACATCACGTTTAAAAAAAAAAAAAATGGTTTCACTACAATGAAATGGCGATGGTGGGGGCTAACATCATCACACATGAACCAAATTGGGTTGATTGAATCCACAAGAGTCTGTTTTTCAGTCAAACCCAATTTATGTGACTCCAAAACTGTTTAGGCCCCAGTCTGCACAAATACACAATTTTACAACAGTCCAGAAGAACACATTTGTACTGCCCGCACAGAAATGCAGGGTTTGTGGTCCAAACTGCACAGGCTTAGCATAAGGTGGCCATGACTGCAAAGGGGAGAGCCGTGGCTGCCCAGAGAACCCATTTTCATTGAGAGATCTCGAGGTCAGAGGTCAGGGGACCCATTTTGAACATGGCCGTGCCCGTTTTTTTGCAGCCTAACTTTGGAGTGATATTAAGCCCCCTTGCCGACAACCTGGCATGACGTTTGGTCGGCTTCCTTAGGTCATCTAATTTCAGATGATACCAATATCTTCAAAAACAGAAAGGCGGGTTGTTATGATCTGTGAGGTTTGTATTATACCTGCTGACAACTTCCAAACTGTACCAACATTTGGTGATGGTTTCACACTGACAACAAACCACATATTTTTCCAGTCCCAGTAATAACCCAAGACACAATTTTTCCTGTTTGTTTTCATCCCCCCTTTCTGTCCCGAAGATGATATTCGACCCCAACATGACCAAGAAGAAAAAGAAGAAGAAGAAGCCCTTCATGCTCGATGAGGACGGAGGAGACGGGCTGGCAGGAGAGGAGGCCAAGGAGGTGGAGACCAAGGAGGTGGAACCAGAGGGGGGAGACGACAAGGAGCTGGACCTCGACGAGGATGAAGGGAGGAAGAAAGGTGAGAATGTAGTGTGTTGCTCCAGGAAAAAAGGCCACAGCTAAGAGAGAAACCCTCTGAACTACTTTTACTCGAGTACAGAGCTTTAGTACAGTTTTGAGAAAGTGTCAGCCCTCAGCTTGTGAAACGTTTAATTTACTGCAATATTTTTCTCAAGGAAATATTGTACTGTGTCCACCATTAATTTAAGAACCTTAGTTCTTACCACACATGCAATAACATCATAAACTATGACCTTTAACATAAAAATATTAAATACAGGCTACTGCAATAGTAATTTTACACTCTGAAAGGAACCATTTTTCCCAATAACTACTTTTAGGCCACTTCTAATACTTCAATTCATTTTTCTGCTAATACTTTTACCTAAGTAAAACTCATAATTCAAAACATTTACTTTTAATGGAGTATTTTTCCATTTTGCTGTTACTTTTTTCAGTAAATGATTTGAGTATTTTTTCCTCAAAGCTCCACTCGCTTCACAGTGGAGCTCTGCTTACTGGCAAGGAGCCCTTGACTGTGTTTTATTTATTACAGATATTTACTCACCCTAGATTTCCTTTACTTTTCTAGCCTTTTTCAAAATTCCATATCCCAGACTTGTTATTTAAATTTATCAGCCGTTTAAACAAGGTAAACTGAGCGTGGTGTTTATTTGGTTTATCTTTCCAAAGAGCCGTCTGATGATCTAGATGACCTGAACTTCTTCAACCAGAAGAAAAAGAAGAAGAAACCGAAGAAAGTATTTGATAATGACATTGAGGAGGGAATAAAGGTCAGTTCATGTTTAAACCAGCAAACTAATTTGAGTTAGAGTAAGAGCATCAAACTTTTCTTGAACATTTAGATATGAAAACTTTATATCTCTTCTATCCTGGTTCAAAACTGCCTGTATTTGGCTTTAATTTCTTGTTCTGATCTTTATCACACACACATTTTTCTTTTCGTTCCTCCTGTTCCACCTCTGCTGCCGCTTGTCCATCTCTCCCTCTTCCTCACACATTCGGTGCTCATCGTGTCTGTGCTGACTCACTGTTGTTTCAACCAGGAGCTGAAAATTGAAGGTGAGCAGACGGAGGCGATGGAGGAGGACGATCTGGACCTCATGCTTCCTGCCAAGAAGAAGAAGTCAAAGAAAGTCGACTTTGAGGAGGGAGAAGTCCTGGAGAAAGACGACGGTGAGAACAAATAACTTTCTCTCACCTAGTAATTGTATTCTGTCCAGAGTCACTGATATTGCACAGTTACGTGGAATGTCCTTTTATAATCCCGCCTGTGTTACATGTTTTCTCAGCTTTAGAAGACGATGAGGGGAAGAACAACGACGGCATTTCATTCAGCTCCTCCACAGGACCGGCTTGGGCTGGCTCTGAAAGAGACTACACCTATGATGAGGTGGGACAGCTGTAACTAACACACACACACACACACACAAGGAGAGGGGCAGCTTTTTTTTGCTTGTATTCAGTAAATGTAGGGGATATGTGTTGGAAAAAACGCTGATGCATACCCATGTTCTCTGTCACATATTCATTCTTTTTATTTCATCCTCAGCCGCTGGACAAATATCATACATCCCCATAATTTTCATGTAAAGTAAGACAGCAGGAGTCCTAGTTCAAAGCTGCAAAGAGAAAAATATTTCCAGTTCTTACCTGTTTAAATTCCCTGTAAACCAAAGACACTGTTAGAGTTACTTTTGGACAGTCTTTTTGCTCTATATTAAACTATTTCATTTGCAAATCAAACTCTTTAAATGCTATTAGGCTGCAAAATATATCTAAAGACGGTGACTGTAAACTACAGTTGGTGTGACTGACTGCCCCCTGTGTGTCTCAGCTGCTGAACCGAGTCTTCAACATCATGCGAGAGAAGAACCCCGACATGGTGGCCGGAGAGAAGAGGAAGTTCGTCATGAAGCCTCCTCAGGTGGTCCGAGTGGGAACCAAGAAAACCTCCTTCGTCAACTTCACAGACATCTGTAAACTGTGAGCCTCCCGCCGTCCTGCTTCACATAAACTGACCAGTCACACTGCAGAAACTTAAATCAGAATCAGAAATACTTTATTGATCCCTGATGGGGGGTCAGTTGCAGTTGCTCTGTGTATAGGATTACGTGAAATTACAAGAAATAGAAAAGGAAGAGCATATGTAGTGCCCTCTCTTTATGACATCAGTTCTGCTAATTCAGACTTTCTCTTCTGCTAAACATTTGAGTGGACTGTAACTTTAACCGGATCCTTACATTGTGTCTTGCTGCAGGTTGCATCGTCAGCCAAAACATCTCCTGGCTTTCCTGTTGGCTGAGCTGGGAACAAGGTGAGACGCTGTTGTATTTATTCTCATTTAACCAGGGGTAAGGCCAAATTGTTATTTATGTACACTAATGGAATAAATATCAGTGTCTGTCAGTGTAACTGAAATTGAGCACAGAGCACTAATTTATTTCCCATTATCGGCATCCTCATCATTTTAAGTGCTCTGCTCAGAAACAAGGTGCGTAATTACAGTGATGGCCTGCAAAACAAGACGGCTCAGGGTTGGTAGTGAAGAGAGAAAAAAAAACAAACACCTCTTTACTCACCATGCCCTTAAATAAATTTGTTTACTGCAGAATTATGTGGAATTATGATTGTGTTGTTCTAATTTGCATTTATTCATTCATTTTTCTGACAGTGGTTCCATAGACGGAAATAACCAGCTCGTCATCAAGGGCAGATTTCAACAGAAACAGATAGAAAACGTCTTGAGAAGATATATCAGTAAGTAGGAGTCACACACCAGATCATCATCATCGTCAATTTATCATTTACAGGGAGCAGAAAGCAATTTTTATGCACTTTTCGAATAATTGCTTTGCTTTTGAGCATTATTGAATAATACTTTTATATTTTTAGTGTCATACCCGCTCAGTCCTTGTATGCAGAGAAAGAATAATATAATTTATTAGCACATCAATGAAAGGACTTTGTCACACGTCCAGGACCGAGACAGGTACCCTGATTCCCCTGATCCACAAAGAGATATATGATTGTCATGAAACCCAGGGAAATAAACTAGCACTATTGAGATGCTGGTCAGTATTGTCTTTACAATACACAAAACCTTTAACTGCAGAGAAACGCTTACAAGCCAGAGTTTCGAGAATGTCCCCCTGCCTTTAAGAGCTGCTAACCAGCCGAAAAGAAATGGGTTTCAGTTTTCAGAGATTAGCGTCCCATTGTGTAAATGCTAATGTAGTGTTTCCACCAGACAAGAATAAAAGTCCAAGAGGGTGAAACGCAGAATCATGAAAATAGTCAAATAGATAGTGAATACCAGCTCTGCCCTTCAGAAGCAAACAGCAGTAGACCTAACTACATTTCATCTGTCTGAAAGGTTTAGAACCAGAATCTTGGTTTTATATCAGCAGAAATTAGACCCATGTATGACTTAATTATTTACATTTCCACTACTGTGTTTCCAGTACCTTTGTTTAGGTAGAATTTGAACAACAAAGTACTTTTCTTTCAGTTACAAAACTCAACAGTTACTGCTGTTTGGGTTTAAAATGATTGGTGTGTGCAGTCAAACAGTAGTCCTGCACTTTGTGGGTTTAGCATCATCGTCACCTCTCTCTCTCTCTCTCTGTGCCGTGCAGTACTAACTCTGTTCTCACCCCTGCAGAGGAATACGTGACGTGTCACACCTGCCGCTCCCCAGACACCATCCTGCAGAAGGACACTCGTCTGTATTTCTTGCAGTGCGAGACGTGCCACTCCCGCTGCTCCGTCGCCAGCATCAAGACCGGCTTCCAGGCTGTCACGGGCAAGAGGGCACAGCTCCGCGCCAAAGCCAACTAAACGCCACCTAACCCGGGCTCCCCTCCTCTCCGGCACTGCCCTCATTCCCCAGCGGGGCCGGAGCTGGGGCGGGACGTCCCCCTGATTTGCTAACTGGACTCTCTGAATCGGACTGTGGGAGTGGGTTTGGCTGTTGTTGAGCTGCGTTGAGGCCGGACCAGGCAGGGAGTGAGAGAGTTTCTACAGCTGAGAGGCTTTGCAGAAGAGATGTGGTTTTACAGGCACCGTAAGGCAGATGATGTGTACTTAACATGCATTGTTGTTGATGTCGTCCGACTGATCAACCGCGCCCCCATCCTCATCTCTAGATATTTTTTTTTTCTTCAGTTGCTGTGATTTTTGATTCTTTGTTCCTTCCAGAGAATCCCTAATTTTTGTTCCATTGAACGCTTCCCACATATCAGTTTGGATATGAATATCACATTGAATATGTAACACTGTTCCCAAAGTTGACCTAAATTTCAGTTTAGTAGCTCTGATAACTCTAGCCTTATGATTCAGTCATTTTCTTTATCAGTGTTTTAGTTTCAAGCTCAACATTTTGTTACTTGACCTGAAGGTTGAGCGCCTGTTTCTGGTATTGCAGTGCGCTACAGTACAAGAATACCAGTGCAAAAACGTGTCTGAAAACGAAAGTCCTCTTCCCTAGCTTATCAAACGGAAAACTCTGAGTCACCAGGCTAGAGTGTTCATGATAGAGAGGTTCGTCACTGTAACTAGCCTCTGGCAGGCTTCTGATGCAGGCCTATTTTGGATTATCATTTTATCAAAGCATCCCAGGTGACAGAGTTAAACTACTTGGGGTTGAGCAGGATGAAAACACTTATTCAAACTTTAAAGACTTTAATGGACATGTAGCGCGTGAGAAAGAAATAGAAATCCTACAGAGTGTTTGAGTGCTTCTATGGCATTGATGAGCATTTGTGTTATCTGTTTTTTTTTTTTTTTCTTTGACTTCTTCCTCTGCAGTTTAGATCAACAAATTCTACCTTGGGGGAGATTTAATTCGATGTGAAACTGTGAAAAAAATCGACTTTTCTGAAGCTAGTTTTGTCACGAGAATCTGGTTTCTTAAGATAACGCCAGCTGGGAGATCGCTCACGCAAATGCCAAGACCCAAGTGCTTTGCTCTAACTCGTCACTCTGCCCTCCTACACGACAAGCTAATTCTGAGCAGGCACCTCAGGTCAGACCCCCATGACACATTTGTTTTCACATGGGATCCAAGAAACCAACACCACAAGCAAGCCAGGAAATGAAGAGATTGCATCCAGTGTGTGAGCGAACATTAATTTGATCAGTTAAATTACAGTACAACTTGTTTGTTTTTGTTGAAGATATTTTCAATCTTACAACATGTTGTCACCAAATAGTAAGACTTCAGAGGATAAAATTACAGATTGAGTGCTCTATTAGACCTCTACCCAAAAATAAAAATAAATAAAATATATGGATGTGAAACTTTTGGAATGAAACTCCTCACATAGAAATGGTTTTGGTTCTGCTCTTGTCTGAGAAGCATGTGGATAGCAAGATCTCACTGGAGTAATTTTAAACCTGGTTTTTACAAAAATAAAATCTTCAACTCTCTCTCTCCCACCACTGATCTCTGCTTATTCAGACTGATGGCAAGGCTAACGCTGATTTACATAAATGTTGCTGTGATCTGTTCTTTACGGAGATAAATCAGGGGAATCTGCAGTTAGTCAGTTCCTTTGAATTCCAATATTTACATAAAGGTTTCAGTTTAATTTGGCTGCTATGAAAACCTGAGATTGTATCATTAACAACATGAGGATGGTCAGATTGTAATGTGGGCGCCATGTTGCTGATTTCTTCTCCAGGCCAAAGCTCAATTGGTTGTAAAATATATAACAACAGAACTACATATAGACTGGTTACAGTTTAAAGGGAAAAAAAAGGGTCTTAGGAAGGCGTTGGCCCCCCATGAGCCTCCAGAACAGAATTAATGTGCCTGATATGATCCTCCACGTCTCAGGAACTCTACTGAAGGGATGGACAGAGCAAATATTCCCTCATTTTGTGTTTTGATGGTAGTGGAGAGCACTGTCTAACATGTCGCTCCAAAATCTCCCGTAGTATATGATTTATATCATTTTCATCCACATCAAACCATTCAGTAAGCACTGCAGCCCTGTGGATGGTGGGATTATCATGGATTTGTCAGACAGATATAAAATACATCTTTGTGTATATATGTAAAATCTTTAAGTAAATATATGAGTGGAAACTGATAGAATAAAATACAAGCACACACAAAATAAATACACTATCACATAGGATATCATACAATAAACTAATTCAGTGAGGTAAGGTAGCAGTATAAATATGTGGAATTCGCCATGCACATAGTTAGTAAATGTTTCAGATTCTAATGCAACAAATAATTAATTTTATACAAATTTATAAGTTAATTCCAACGGCATATTAAGCGTTTATATTATTAACGAGGTGCATTTGTTCAATTAAATATCGAGGTACTGTGAGTAAAGTCCGAGCCTTTACTTTGAAAGCCTAGCGGAAATAACCCAGTCTTTGGCGCCTGCTGATTGGCTGGCTCGGTAAGAACAGCCAGGGCTTCACGAGCGCCGCAGCAGCAAAAGGAGCGCGTCGTCGCAGGGAGCGGAGCGGCACATCGCTACGTTAGCTAAAAAAAAAAACACAACATGCCTCGTGTTTACATTGGGCGTTTGAGCTATCATGTCCGCGAAAAAGACATTCAACGCTTTTTTAGCGGATATGGAAAACTAATGGAGATCGACTTGAAAAATGGGTGAGTGTTCTCTGCAGGTTTGTGCCAACGCGGGTTAGCTTTAGCCGCCGATGCTAACGACGCCAGCGACGGTTTGCTAGCTTCGCACGCTTCTCTGCCCTCATGCTGCAGCTCAAAGTTTGGGCCTTTAGCTGGTTTAGGCCGTGCCCGCCACTCAGTTTCGATTCCTAAGCTGTTTTGATAAATTAGCGGTAATTAGTTTGGTGATAAAACTCATTTTCCGTCGACTTTTCCCTCGTTTGTCCGTGTGGTGAACGACGCATGGCCAATATGGCGTCTTTGTTTGTGAAAGTGCTGAGTTGCGATAAGGCGCAGGCATGGCGAGTTGTAGAGTTACAGCTCGGTGTGAATGAACACAAGCCACGTTTTATTTTAACCCTCGTGTTACCTACCAAATTTACTATCAGTTAGGGGCAGTTTGACTCCAGTAATTTAAATATCATGAAAATAATCATAATTAAAACTGTTACAAAGTTTATGCCAGGTATTGGGTAGGTCTTGTTAACCACCTAAAATAGCCCCTCATACACCACCCCATATATCACAGTTCTTGTGGAAATAATGTTTTTTAAATTTCACATCAGTGATTCTCACACCACTGCACTAACAGCTAAAGCAAATGTGTGTAACATGTTGATATCTTATGTTTCAGAGCTAAAAAAGCCTGGAGTCACACTGACCCTAAAGAAACACTGGTGCATACAAAATGTGTACAGGACTGTGACAACACATTTAATTTTAATGCTTACCTAGTTGTTCCCATTTAATTAAGAAAACTAGGGAATTTGAAGCCAGAAAATGATGTTAATCCTGTATGCAGTGATGGTTGACACTGAATGGGGTCAGATTGACCCCAAATATAATAGGAGGATTAATGTTAACTTTTTTCCCCCCTCATTAGGTATGGCTTTGTGGAGTTTGAGGATAACCGGGATGCCGACGATGCCGTTTATGAGCTCAATGGGAAGGAGCTGTGTGGGGAGCGAGTGATTGTGGAGCACGCCCGGGGGCCACGACGAGACCGAGATGGCTACGGTGGGGGTTACGGGGGTGGTGGGCGCAGTAAGTGCAGTCTATTACAAGATATTCCCTCTCCCATTTCCCCTTGGGTTGAGGTGTTGATGTGGACTGCACACAGACACTCATCATTTTTCATGACAGCATTAACCACCAATCTTAATTTCACAGGTGCAAGATACTTTTTTTTTTTTTTTTTTTTTTTTTTTTTTTTAAATAGCCACACAGTTTTGGATCACAATTTTTAAACACCATGTGGTGGTTTTTCAAACTATAGTACAGGTTGCATGTCGTCCCAGTAGTTATGCAAGATGATTATATAATGAGCAGTGGCACTACAGTCATTTACAGTCTACAGCCCATTATGTTACATAACACTACTAAGAGGTAGGGCTGCACGATATGGACAAAATTTCAAACCTAGATATTTATGCCAAATATCCCAGTAGCAATACGATATACAATATGATTATGGGCTCACATTTATTTTAAATTTCAAGTGCAGCAATAGTGAAAAGTAAGCATTCTTCAAGAATAACATAATACTAATAATGATAATAAATGGACAAGTTCCCACATAGCTATTGAAACCTTGACTGATTTAAAATGCCCTTTTGTGTGGAGGATCTAGTTCAACATTTTTCTTTGCTCATCTTGTAGTGAGTCGATTGTAGGTAACATTTTGAGAGCAGATTTTTTTTAACATCTTAAACTCTAAAGCCGGCTTAGGTAATATTTGACAGAGTGGTAGGTCATGTATATTTTTTTTTGGTAGGCAAGCATTTCCATTACCCCTTTTCCATGTGTTTTTTCACCTCGGAGCAATTGTATGTTATCGCAAACGCTTCATCACCAACATAGTATAGTTCCTAGCCTAATCATTTAGGAATAGACTAACATATTCATGTGAAATGTGTATAAGTTTTTACTTTAACTTTGGTATATATTTTTTATTATATTCAACATTAACAAAAGTCCTTGATGTTTCAATTTGAAAGAGTCCAGTTGCGGGCTGAGGCTGAGAGTCCATTGAGGCTAAAGATGACTGGCTAAGATGACTGCCTGTCCCGTTTGGCCTTGGCTTTCACCTTACAATGTGTGTGTGACCTTTGCCCCCCCTTGATCCTTGGCTGACCTAACCGGAAGCCATGATGACAGCAGCCTTTTGCCAATAGACCAGGGGTGATGGTGAGGATTGCCATTGGTTTCTATGTTGACAGCAAAAATGAGTGGACCGGCTCTAGTAAAGAACTTACACTCAAAAGAAATGTTGTAAGTGAGCAAACTGGAAAAGAGAGAAATTTCGGACTGAATTTCCGGTCAAATGGCTCAAAAGAAAAAGATTGGTGTATGTGTTACTTTCAGTCGCTCTTACTCAATTTAATCAAGCATTGTCCTTGACAGCAAACCTATGTGGATGCCTCCTTTTTATTTGTTTTCAGGGTTCAAACGTCTTGCAAGAACATCACTGTCCATTTGTTAAAGCAGCTAAAGCTTCAGTGTGTTGTACCAGAGTAAGACAGGCTTTGTATAGCTGGAAACAGATGCAGTGGTGTTCTTTGCAGCAGCGAACAACTTCAAAACACTGAACAGTTCAAACTTTACGCCTGAGCAGAGGCTTGTAGATCACTTATCTGAAGGTTTGTGTTGACTTGAAAGTGGGACCAGATGGACCTCTTTGTCGTAAAACACAAATTTTTTTTTTACCAACATGGACTCATATCTGGCACGTCACTGTCTCGTATTTTCTGTGAGTGTCAACCATTTTGATTCTCTCTGACTTTTTCAACCCCCTGTTGTTTTTAAAGGTAGTGGCTACAGCAGCCGGAGCCGCACTGGCAGGGATAAGTACGGGCCTCCTGTCCGTACGGAGTACCGACTCGTCGTCGAGAACTTGTCCAGTCGCTGCAGCTGGCAGGACTTGAAGGTAAACATGTGGAGAAGGAACATAAACCAGTGTTTGCTCAGTATTCGCTCAGCAGCAGCGGGCAGGGTTTAAAGTTCTCATGCACCACGCCTGACTTTAGGCATAGTGTTTGCAGCCATTTTACATTCATGCAACATTTAATTAAACACAATTTACATATTAACCCCACAATTCCAAGCTCAGTTTTATGCCACCATGGTCGTGTCACTGCTGTAATATAATTGTCATCACTGCTATAAAACCATACCTTGATGAATATTTTTTAATATAGAATTTTCACAATCCTAGAATCAACCAACACTTCTAACAAAGTTGCCCATATCTATTTGTGACCTTGAACCTGAAATTAAGACACTGCAGCATTTTTCCCCCCCAGAATGAATATTTAGTTTCAGGAGCAACATGGATATCAAACATTTTGCAACTTGGCCTGTTCATCTAAACAAGTCAAGTGTTTATTTATTTGGTCAAACTAGAGAATATCAGTGTTTTCCTAATGCATATTTTTTCTTTGTCATCAAGGACTTCATGCGCCAGGCGGGAGAGGTCACCTATGCGGACGCCCACAAGGAACGTACCAATGAGGGAGTGATTGAGTTCCGGACCCACTCGGACATGAAGAGGGCCCTCGACAAGCTGGACGGTACAGACATCAATGGGAGAAAGATTCGTCTGGTGGAGGACCGGCCTCGCCGACGAAGATCCTACTCTGGCAGCCGCTCCAGGTGAGGAGAATCTGTTCTTTTCTATTTGATCAATTTGGATTCCAAAAGCCTTTTTGCTCCTCTTAAATTAGCTTTTCATTAATCAATTTTAATTTTTAAATATTTCACCTTTTAGGTCACGGAGCCGCCGCCGTTCCCGCAGCAGGAGCCGTAGGAGCCACAGGAGCAGGAGCTCCAGAAGCCGCTCCAGATCCCACTCCAGGTTGTTCTTTCATTTGATTTGCACTAGTTTTGGGCAGTATCCAGAATTTTTTAGAATGTCCTCAAATTATATTGGGGTTTACAGTATAATTACACTGAGGTGTATGATATCACCAGCCAGTTTAAAATAATGTTCTATGGGCTTTGAAGGAGAATTTAAATGCTGGATTCATACAGTCATTGCTATGTACCATCTCTGTCCACAAGGGGGCTGCACTTCACCCTTATTACCCTGCCTGTAGGGTAATAAGTGCAAAGGTCTGCATATTCCATGAAAAATATGATTCTGTTCAAACATTACATTACTTAACTGTTTACCTGTCTCACTGTCAAGTGAACAGTTGTCTAAATCCATAATTTTACAGGGAGATAGCCGCTTAGTGTTACTGCAGGAACCATATTGTAGACTCTGATCGCTGGTGGTTGCTCGATTAAAAAATTTTTGCTCACAGGGTTATGTAGATTTGCTGGCTCCCCCGTCATCACATGAAGCTATAAATTTGAAACGTTGCAGGATGGCAGCAGCTGCATTTTTGGTCTGAGTGGTGAATGCCGCTCTAATACTGATAATACTGTTGTTTTGTACTTACCTCAGGATAGTGTATTACTACCCAACTCTAATTTTGCACATTAAAATCTAAATTGAGAATAGAAAAATCCAAGTAAGTGGATGTGATGTTATGAGCTTTGTTTAAGTTTTTTGTTTATTATGATGACATGAACACCTGGAGAATTTTTTTTTAGCTTTGTGTCACTTTTTTGTGGCATTTTACTGTTTTAGAGAAAAAATAATTTCCTCCAAATTCTTTGTTTCACCACATTCACTGATATTTTCACATTTGTATAATAAATCCTTTGGTAAGTGTAGCTCACAGAAACAAATGGGAAACAGCACCATGTAGAATTGATCTTGTTATACTAAAGGTACATGTTCCAACATTTTACTGTCAGTGGAAAGCTTTGCTGTGAGTCATTTTAGATTGAGACTAGGGTTGAATAATATGTTAGTCATCCTGCATTTATTTGATTTATTTTCTCTTGGCTTCTAGCAAAATATGTTTTCTTACATCTGGAGAAAACAATTTGAGCGTCAAATTGTCAAATAATCACAATTCCTGAAATCTGGATATTGCACTTGGCCACACTGTAATGTCAAGTGTTTTGATTTAATTTTCCATGTCGGTGAATTTAGGTGTGTGTTTGACATGGTTATACAAAATAGGAGACGTAAACATTTTCTTGTATTCCTTACAGGTCTCGTTCCCGAAGCAACAAGAGAGGCAACCGTTCCCGTTCCAGATCAGGAAGGAAGTCTCGCTCCAAGTCTAGAGGAAGCAAATCTCGTTCTCGCAACCGCAGATCTCGTTCTCGATCCAACACCCGCAAATCTCGTTCTCGATCACGCAAATCCAGGTCCCATTCTGCTGAGCGGAAATCCAAGTCCCGCTCCAAGAGCCGCTCCAAGGTGAAGTCAGAACGGGATTCCCGCAGCCGTTCCAAGGAGAAGTCAGGCGAGAAGAAGTCCCGCAGCCGCTCAGCTTCCCCGGTGGAGAACGGGAAGGAGGACCGCGCCGCCAAATCCGCCTCCCGCTCCCCGTCACCGCAGGGCGAGGATCGCCGATCCAAATCCAGGAGAAGCGCTCAGCCTCCCGCTCACGGTCTCGCTCTCGGTCTAGATCAGCCTCTCAGGATTAGAGGAGCTGAGGAAGGGAGGCGCTCCTCGTGATGTTTTGCTTGACCCCCTATGCTGTACATAACGGGCAGTGTTGTCGTAATACCGGCTTATGCTTCTCGAATCGTCCACTTTTCTCCTCCAAGTGTGCACTAGTCTCCTACGTGTCAGAGACGGAAACCCCCAGCAGTGTTAGGCAGAGCTGCGTGCCAGCAGACGAGTTTCAGTTTGAAGCGGCTCGTTAGCGTCTCAGAGACATTGACGAGCCCGTCCTCAGAAACAGATCCACCCTTCAGAGGACTCGTGATGTACTTAACGTTCTTTCAGTTAATTTTTTTACCAGATCTGTATAATCTTGAGGAAAAACATTGTGGGATAATGCTGTGGCTTGACTGTCACTGTGAGGGCCTGCAGTCTAAGACATTTTCCAGTCATTTTGTACAACTTTATTTTTTTCCTACTGAAGAAGTGCATGGTTGTGGGACAAAAGTAGAGCGTTTGGCTGCAGCATGGGAACGGGTCCCCCTCTGATTTGTCAGTTACTGCAGTCCCGATAGATGCATTTTCATTGGTTCAGTCAATCTTAGTACTCTAATGGCACTCTGAAATGCGTTAACTAGGATACAAGAGCATATATAGAACTGCATACTGCAATACACGAGGAGGGTGAGATTTTCATGTTTGAATGTCTGTCAGACACATTATCATTATTGATCCCTTTTTTTAAAAAAAAAATCTTGTACATAGAGCTTGTGTGAGCATTGAATACCTGTTTTCTCGCTTATTTTTTGCAGCTCATGTTCTCATCGTTTGAGCAGAAGATCTGTGAAATGGGATATTTTTTTTTAAATAATTGCTTTGTTTTTGATTATACATTTTGAATAGAAATTTAATTCATTTTGCATCGGAGCTTGCCGCTGTCCTCGCGCCCCTTTTTCCTCATTTCATGTTCTGATTGCATCCTTGATTAAGCTGTTTTTTTGTTTGTGTTTTTTTTTTTTTTTTTTTTTTTTTTCAGTTTGAGTGTCTTTGTTCATTCTCATCCATCCTTTCCACTGTGTCATTTGAGTTCAAGGGATTTGTCAAGCCCCTGTTTTGTTTTGGTTGTGCAGGTAATAATAATAATGAAAAAAAAAAAAAAAAAGCAGTTGCATTAGTACTGGGAAGGTACACGCGTTCCTGCCTTTTGGGGTTGTAAAATACTTTTCAGCATCTGATCTGTTGAATGCATCCCGTCTCCAGACAGATTCTGGTTAATTGTCCATACAAATGAGATAATTACTTTGATTAAAATACAACATGTTCTTTTTATTGTACGTTTAATAAAGGTTCTTAATGAAAACTGGGTTTGTCATGCGGTGTTTCTTCCATATGTCAGGATTGCCACTTACAAAACCTTGACTGCAGCATCAGCCTGACCTATATCCTGCTAATTATATAATAAATGTCTTTCATTAAGGCTTGGCCGTTTCTGGAAAGTGAGCGGTGTTAATATTTTGGGGGCTGGGGTGTGAGAGGACAGGACGTCTGGTTTGTTGTTTGTGGCGAAAACAACAGCACGAAGCCTTTCTTCACCGGCCTCCAGTCCAATCGATCCCGCACTACATTATTTTCCCATATCGACCATTATGGAAAGTGGAGCGATTTCAATGGAAGTCTTTTAGCACATTGTGCGAGCGGTGACTATACACTGGCCCGCGCATGCGCAGTAGGAGCCCCGGAGCCGCAGGAGATAGAGCTGGTAAGCCAAATTCAGTTCCGAATTGATCAGCAACCATGAATTTATTTTTTAACATTTATAGTTTTCCTTCCATCAGCGCAGACACGGGCATCTTTCAAGAGTAAACATTTCCAGGGGTAAGGTGTCATGATCATTTTTTCTCTTGAGGTGAAGCAAGACAGCCGCTTGTGTTTTTTGGGGGGGATATATTCTCCCACAAAGCTATTCTCATTTAGCAAAATATCAAAAGACTCGTATTTAATTGACCTAATTGTTTTAGGAATAATTTTTTTCAGTAGCAGAAGCAGCCGCACAATGGATATTATCATACATGCACGATGCGCGTTGTTTTCAGGTGAAGATATTGCTCATTCATTCGTTATTTTGCCGGAATGGGTTGCAGCCAGTGTTCATTTTGCTGTAAAACGGATTTTCACAGGAACTGAGACCCTATGCTTTTACTCATTTTGCCTTATGGATTTCACATCCTCCGCCATTTTAACGGAATTTCTATTTTCTTTCCCTTTTCCCTCTCTCTGTGTAGCGTTACTTGGTAGTCTGCGTAAATATTGTTAATGGTCTGTCACCATTAGGTTATTGCCTTTTTTTTTTTTTTTTTTTTTTTTTGGAGGGCAGGAATCTAAGGCTTTTGAAAAGTCACATGGGGTCATGGACTGGTGATGGAGGATGGCATCTGTTCTGCCCTTTATTCTATAAAATGACACTGGGAAATGATGATGATTTTGATTTTCTCATATTTTAAAGTTAGCTGGAGGAGTCTCCTATGGTGTGATTTTTTTGTTTGTTTTAACCTCATCATATAATTCAGTGCCATTTCGTGGGAATAAAAAAAATGGCAGCTGCATGGAGTTGGGCATGGGAAAGGAGAGGTGAAGTAGTAAAAATTCAAAAGGCTTCACAAAGATCTGGATCAGTCAAGCTCTTATGGTCATTTCATATTTTTATGATTCAAATGGATTCAAATTTGCTGTGATAATGAATGTTTTGTCTTAAACAGCTCTGCACTAACACAGAAATACCCTAAAAAATAATATTTGAAATAGTATGGACTGCTTCAGATAAATCAAATTGGCAATAGCCTTCATTAAACATTATTTATGAAGGCTGCAGACAAAAAAATACCTAAGCTTTGTATGAATATTTCGAACCAAACTAACAAAAAAAAAAAAAGCTTCATAACATAACAGAAAACACACTGTTAACACACTGTAACTCTGTTCCACTGTTGATCCACTGCACCAGAAATCAGAATCAGAAATATTTTATTGATCTCTGAGGGGAACTTGGGTCAGTTTTCATTGATCAAATTCCCAAGAGAAGAACATACTGTTTATAAGCATGAATGAAATGATAACAAATAGAACTAGAAATATTAAAAACATGTGCATTATGTAGAAATATGTGAATTAATCCTACAATTATATTACAACAATAAATTCAGAAATAAGAAATTGAGCATATGTAAAAGGGTAAACCTACATAAAGCATCGGCTGGTACCGTGCCTGACACGTCTTTCCGTTGCAGCGCTCCGGAGGGAGGGACAGGGACGACAGGGACGCCACCGTCATGAGTGCCAAAGTCAACATGGAGGTTCCAGCCAAAGAACCGGATCGCGCCGCCTCAGATCCTTCATCCTCGTCCCCCAGCGACGCCGTCCTGGTCTGCGGCGGCGATGGCGTGGCGAAGAAGGCTCGGCCCCCGACCCACACCACCACGGCTCTCCTGCTGCCAGGTGAGCCCAGGGGCCGTCCGTCAGGCTCCCCTTGTAAGCAGTAAGGACGGGTGCTGAGGTTCCCTGTGAGGATCAGTGGAGTGTTACACACAACCGAAGGCTTTCAATATGCTTCATGTGACACTTTTCAAACCACCATTACTCCTGGTTTTGGACAAATGTAGACACCATGGGGAATAGGCAATGAGTAACCTCTGACTCAAACTGGTGGTATTTTAGTGTTTGCAAAATCCAAACCACATTTCCTATAAACTCCTTTGCTTCCGTTGCAAGAGGAAGCGTCCACTCGCGGCTCCTTCCCCTCCCGGTGTCACTTTAAGAGTATCATTTTGTTTCTCTTTCTCTTTACTCTTGATTTTGATTTTGTCATCGCCTTTAACCTGTTCCACCATCTGCTGCTGGTTGCAACAAAGCACCATAATCCTCTGGGAGAAAGGAAGCAGTTTCCGCTTCCAGTTTTGTGCCAATAACTAATATCCCCTTTGTACTGTAAGCAACACAACACATTCCCAGCAAATAGCAACCTGGGGACAACCTGCCGCAAAATACAGCTGCAGACGCTGCCAGTGTCCCCGCCGATGGTCTCGTTTGTTTATCCAATTACACTAATGTGTCCAAAATTAATGTGGAAATGATTTTGCATTGTTAAAATGTGACACTTAGCACCCTTTAAAATCTGATGCTTGCAGCAGATTTTTCCTTGGCAGGTTGGAAACGGCTCTAAAATCAGTATTCAGTGGATGTGGCACTAATATTTACTGACACCAGCCATGGAGGAAATTGTTTCATGCAAGTGGAACACGGTCTTAGATCTCAGATGCCTCCTCAAAGATGTAAGACAGGCCTCCTCCAACTTGGGTAACACGATCATGTAGAAATCCTGTAAAATGTGCAATGAAAATAGCTTGTCAGAGATTTGCAGTAAAGACATGCATAGAAAAAGAAAAAGAGTATGAATTGGACACATCTTTCTTTGTCTGTCCTCAGCCCCAGCAGCCAGCCATCAGAAGGTGGAGGTGACTTCAGGTATTGCAGTGGGAGATCCAGTTAAAGGGGGCGGGCCACTGAGACAGCCACACCCACTCTCACCTGCCCAGGTAGGCGGGGCTTGTAGCATCGTCCACGTCCTGGAGTGGAAGGAGGGGATGGCCATACTGCCCAGCAGCAACCTCAAGGTCAGTCACGCAGAAATTCAAAGACATGAGAGTGGCTTCTGTGGAAAACTTTGACTTCATCTCATTCCCACAGTTCCCCCGTTTTGAACTTGTGTCATACTTGATGATGAAAACTACCAATAAGAGCAAGTGCAGCCCAGCTTAGATGCCCCACAAGATGATGCCAATACTGAGAATCACACAGACATTTATAGATTCACAGATTATCCAAAACGTGTTAAAAAAATAAAAATGGATCCAAGCAATCTGAAGAGATATAGGTTCACATTTTGAGGTAACATATTCCCACTCACACCAGCCACTGGCGTCTGACCAAGGATAAGATGACCAGATTTTTTTTAGAGCAAATCTGAGACGTTTGTGGTTAAACGCAGAAGACATATTACAAAATCTGAAAGAAATGATATGCTCTCTTGCTGTAAAAGCCTTTCACAAGCATTTAGACACAGGAATTCAATCCAGCATCACTGACCTGATGTTTAAATGCATCATTGTAGTAATTATAAATGTAGTTTTCTTGTAAATTAAAAAAAAATGCATTTTGGGGGGCTTTGCCCTTTGTTTTGTTTTGTTTTTTTGTGGTTATTGTGATTTTTTAAAATTATTTATTTTTTTTTTTTTTTGTTATTATTTTTATTTATTTTTTTTGTTCATTTGCTGATCGCCTTTTTCCCATATTTCTGTACAAAATCAAGCAAATTTGTCTGAGTCACCCCAGTATCACTGACCTGACGTGAGATCTGTCTGAAGTCTGCAAACTGAGGATCTGTCTTCCACTTTTGTACTTTTGTTGTAGCCAGTTACAAACAAACAGGAAGACTTTACACTTCCCATAACACAAACTCTTAAAGCGAAATATCCTCATTTACAAGCAGGACAGAATTATTTTTGTCTCCTGTTAACCTGGTAGTTAATAGTTTGTAGGTTAGCTGACTTACTTACCTGTTTTCTGTGAATTTTCCTGTTTGATCTGTTTGTCGCTGCTGGCATCCATAATTTTCATAATCTCTCTCCCAAGCTTTCTTGTCTCACGCTGAATATCAAGTAAAAGAAAAATACTAAAATATGTCAAATAAAACGAACCTTTTGACTGTTTGGTCGGTAAATAATTTAAATCCCAACAGCAGCAGTTGGTGTTCAGTGAATTGTTTTACATCCAGATCAACTCAAAAACAAAGAAACACTGCAGTATTTATTTATTTTTTTTTTTTTCAAATGGTAAATGGATGACATTTATATATAGCACTTTTCTAGTCTACCAACCAATACTTTCCATTGTACACCTCACATTCACCCAGTCACACTTTGACCAGGAGGAGCTGGAGATCAAACCCGGAAACCCTTTTAACAAATCTTGAATTAAAAAAAAAAAATCATCAGGGCTGAGGGATTCAGCCAAACAGAGAAAAAGAAAAGAAGAAGAAGGAAACTCCTGGGTTAACCACTCAGCGTCTCAGTGTGGAGTAAATTACCAGAAAATGAGAATTTGTTCTTTTATTATCAACTCGCTCCCCATAAAGAATAGTGGAGTTTGAGTGTCCATATAACACATGGTAGCTTTACTAGAGCTGTGTATCTTCTCCAAAAGAGGTAATTTGGCTGCGAAAATTTTCTTAACAGTTCCATACAGAGTAAAAAAAAAAATCACCATAAAATTACTCCAAACAGCAGGATGTAACTGCTCCTTAGCCAAATGATTGCAATGAATCTCAGTGTTGAATAAAGTTAAATTTTTAGGCTGAATTCAGTATCTTCTTGGTTTTCTACACTTGTTCTTCGCTGCACCAACCATCACAACAGCCGCAAGCCGGTGTTCCCATCAAATGCTGTTGGATCACAGGCAAAATTTATCACCAAAACACATTCTTGTGTGTGTGTCCTTGAGGCCTAATAAACACACTGACTGCATTTCCTACCTCAAAATATACCTGCAAAGCCTTATAAAACATGATATGTTATCAACAGGGTTCATGACATGCTAGACACTACAATAAGATATTCCTGGTCTTTGTTTAACTTTTAGGTTTCATGCATGCACAACAACCTTTAGTGAATAAATTAGGAATGCACAGTAATATTCTTCGGTATCGGCTCATAAAGGCTTTAAAATAAAATCCCAACATTGGCCGAAATGGAAAATTTCTGCAGATATTGTTATTGACTTGCACAGTGCTGTTACTTTGACATGATCCCTGTGGGCAGAGATTACATTTATTTGTTTGTTTTGCAACATGTGAATAGGTCAGCTCTGCCCTGGCTGTTGTCAGGATGGTCTCGGGGAGAGGATCTGCTTAAATAGGATGAATCTTACAGTTTTATTGGAAAGAAATTTGACATAAAATAAATATTGCACGTTCTACATAACCTAAGTTGAAGTAGTCGTTTTATTTTGTCCAGTGGAATGAGTACATTTTGAAAAACATTGCATTTTATTCTGCGTCTGCCAGTGGGCCTTCACAATAAGAGTAGTCTAACAAATAAAAATTCTACTTACAGGAAGAACTTGATTTTCTCTGCACTTAAGTGAAAAAACAAAACAAACATGCACATATATCAGTATCTGTATCAGCAATTAGCCAAAAGAGAATATTGGCATGTTTGGATATCACCAAAACAATCCAATACTGTGCATCCCAAGAATAAAATATCTAAAAATATCTAGTAAATACCATCAGTTATAACACCGTGGCAACAGAATTTATCTCCCTGCCAATTGGTGTCTAAAATAGTCGCCCTAAAAAGCTACCTTTGCATCATTCATGATTTTGCATTTGTTGTTTCTGACTAAAAAAAAAAAAAAACTGCAAGCATGACCAGTTGTGGTGTTATGACTGTAAACAGTCGGCCAGTTCCCGCTCAGGAGGAGCTCATGAAGGCAGGAGGGGAGACGGGCGCACAGCATCACCTGCAACAGAGAGAGACAAAGCCAGAGTGAATCAGAAAAGCACGAGCTGTGATTTCTCAGCTCCAAAAAGCACCTGCCGTGTTCACAGTAACAGCTCAGTGAAGCCCGAGTGGCACAGAGCTGCACTGTGCTGCCACAGCCTCATAACTGACAGATTTATTTAGTATTTTTACATATTTATCGGCTAAAAGTTGGTGTGTGTGTGTCAAAATTCAAGAAAATGAAGATTCATGCACATTGTCAAATATAAAAACTAAACTTTACTGTAAATGCACAACGTTTCAGACTGTAGACCCTCATCAGGTGAAAATGACCGGTCAATTTTTATGTATTAAACATCAAAAAATCAAAATCATGTTTCCCCCTGTTCTTTTTTTGGAGCTGTCAGACTCTGTTAAGGGAATCCGGTTTGAAACAGGCTTGGACGATGGAAACCAAAGACGACTTTGGTTTTAATAATAATAATGTTGTTTTTAAAATTCTCTAATATTTTAGCTGGATAGCACATTCTGAGGTGATGAGGCGTTGTTGAAGGAACAGGCATGGAGAAAACATCACGATATTTTCACAGATGGACCCACTGCTGAATCACTTGCACTTCAAATTTGTGTGTGTGTGTGTGTGTGTGTGTGTGTGTTGCAGTTCTGTGTGAGTGACGTAGGAACACTGAGTACACTGATAACCCCAGGGACCACCAGCAGCACTGCTGAACCAACCGCAGGGACTTCTGGGAGATCGGCTGACGCAGAAAGCACTCCACCAGACAAGACAGGTAGAGAGTCACAGACAGGAGTTATGTAAGGTCGCAGTGGTGTGAGGGATTGAACACAGAACAATATTCCACTTTTGGCTGAGCATTTTCCCACTGCACACACACACACACACACACACACACTCACACACACACACACACACACACCACACACACACCCCACTTTGAAGTTTCAGCAACTTTCTTGTTTTTCTTGCCTTTCTCGACTGAAGCCACCCGGGGAAATCTGCAGAGCTGCGGTGCAAAATACCTTCCTGATAGGTCTGACCCATTTTGACCCACACAAACTCTTATTACGTGGGTCTGCTTCACTTATTTATTTTACAAGTATGACATTTACACCAGGCTTCTAAATCAGAGGCGATCAAATACAAATTTGATCAAAAAAATTTCATGCAAGACAATATTTTATGGTGAATTTACAAATAATTCGATGTATGGATTTGTCACTGAATCCAGAATCTGTGTAATTTACAACCAAATGTTTTCTTCATTATCTTGGAAATATCCGAAAAACATTGTCCTTACAGTGTTAACAGCAACTGCAAAAATTATTACAATGCACAGCTATATATTTTTTCTGTTTCTTAGCATGTTGTTGCAAATGAACATGTCAATACTGTGGAGTCATTTCTTGGAGGCGGAGTTTCTCTGAGGACAGAAATAATATCATTGGCTGAGTTAGACCTTAGTGGGCGGAGCCAGAGAACCCACCACTTTCTAGTTATGTAATTTGAGGCTGAAACCAGGTGATGAAACAGATGTGGGATAAGAGCGGGGAGGGTAAAATTGTGAAGCCTAGCACTCTGACTGCTTACTGAAAAGGAGAAATCATCACTCAGTCATCTGGTTTGCTCTCCAACATGATGAATTTCAATGGACATGAATGCCTGAAAAAAGAAGTTGCTATTAATTTTTTTTTTTTAATTTAAATGTGCTTTGAAATCCTGGGGTTCCTTCTTTCTGCCAGGTGAGGTTTGGCTCAGCCAGTGAGGTTGGTTCGACCTGCAGAGCCGCTCTGCCTCTCAGAGTTGAATCTGATCTGTTTCAGACGTTCCAGCGGCCGTGGGCGCTGTGAGGGGGGCCGCTTTGGAGTCGGAGGCGTCCGGTTTCAGGCCAAACCTGAAGTCCAGATCGGCCCGGGACAGCAGAACCATGAACCCAGACCTCAGAGGACCTACACAGAGGAACTACGCAGGGAGCCAATCACTGACAAGTACTGGTGGGAACGAGGGGCGGGCAGAAATATCAATTCACTGAAGTACCGCAATCCTTTATTTTACTACTGAATCAATTTAAAGTAAAGATTGTAGTACTGAAGAATCGTCACTGCATCATCTGCTCATCCTAAACTTAAAGAAGGCAATCGATACCGTGTTGTCTTGAATTTTGGAAAGCGTGGGCCTTCCTTTGGGCCACAAACCATGCAGTCCAAATGTGTTCTTCTGGCTTGGAGTTGCATCAATTGGCTTTGACTGGAAAGCTGAGACTCTTGTGGATTCAATGAGCCACATTTGATTCATGTGCGAGGATACTAGCCATTTCATTTTAGTGAAATCATTTTTTGAAACTTGGCACCAGTTCATAAAGCCACTGTGACCTTTAGGATTAATCACAGATTTATGGAAACTTTACATCCACAGACTAGAGGATAATTCAAAAAGCAATAAACGTAATACTTGTAGTAATCACAGGTACATATCGAATCGCCACCCAAGTATCGTGACTAGTGTTGCAAAGGGGTGGAAAGTTTCCGGTAATTTCCCGGAAAGTTTCCAAAGATTCCGATGGGAATTTTCGCTCTGGAATATTGGAAATTTTCAGAAGATTTTTTGCTGTCACTTTTTTTTCAATTTTTCCGAAAATTCCCGGGAAAATTCAGCTCAGGAATTTTGGGAATTTTCGTTTTTCTTGTCATCAATTTGAATGAGGTTTTTAAAAAGTTTCCATGGAAATTTAAGCTTGGGAATTTTGGAAATTTTAGTTTTTGTTGTTGTTAACTTAAGGTGAATGGGGCAAAAATAAACAATAATCAATAAAATGAATGTCAACATCAATATCACCATTTTGGAAATGGAAACCCTAATCTCCTGAACTCAGGACTCACCTCTAACCCAAAGGCCACAATGCCAGCATACTGTAAAATCATCATCCCCATACCCAAATGTGTGAAATAAAGCTTAAATATAAACAGTCAACTTTGCATTTGTGCACCATGATTCACATATGCAAATAATTTCGAGCACATTTGATCATCATCAATCAGTAGCCTATACTCCACTAGGCTACAGCACTTCCACTGAGACAGACGATCATCACATCAGCATCACTGATTTCAATTTCCTGCATTTCTATGCATTTTAATGGGTAGTTGAACCACTTCATATGCACACCTTAACAATAGTACTGCACACAGTCCTATGCCTCAATTAAACACAGTTTGACTCAGCTAGGGAAAATTCCCGAAAATTCCCTGGAAATTCATTATAATGTAACATGTTTGCATGCTATCTGCTTATAACAAACCAAAATGTTTATATGTATACATATATATGACCGGGTGAATGCAGGTGAATATAAATCCCAGAAATTCCCCCCAAATTCCCGTTTATTCCCGTAATTCCCGTTAATTTCCAAAATTCCCATGGAAATTTTCCAACTTGGAAAATTCCGGGAATTTTGCAACACTAATCGTGACAATATCAAATCAGAGATAAAGTATCGTCCCAGCCTTATTGGGAACAGCTGTGCTTATTTACTTATGCATGTTTACACACACACACACACACACACACACACACCTTGTACACATACACAATAACTCATGCACACTCTCCTCCTATCTCTTTTCATACCTGTCACATTCAAACACACTCGTGGGAGGTGCTTAAGGGGAAATGAATGCTGTGAAACAGGCCGTACTGGAAATTTTTGGCATCGTAGTAAATAACAACAAAAAAAAATCACAAAATAAATCGAGGACGGCACTTTACGTCACAGAACGATGATATCTGAACAGTGTAAGAGGTTGGATTTCATCCGTGAAGTTTATCTGCATACAGCATAAAGAATGTGACGACATCAGTATGTTGGCGTGTTTAGACCCGATCGAGTGTGTGTCTGTCCTCAGGCGGAGCGTCGGGGTGGAGAAGGTTCCTGCAGGCGGGAGGGGTCCTCCCTTAACCCCGAACACCTGAAGCCCATGAGGAAGAGGAAGAGGAAGGAGTACCTGAGTCCCTCGGAGGAAGACTCCGACATCGAGGGCACGGTGGGGCGGGCGGCACCGTTTCATTTTACAAACACAATCAAACCACGTTGAGATAAGCAAAAAATCCTCTCATATCTGATGAGTGTGATGTGTCAGCAGATCAGACTCAAACAGTCGCTGCAAATCCCTCAAAGTGTGTATTGTTTGCTTATTAATAAATTTGCCTAAATTCATTTGTTGCTGAAGTAGTGATTTTTGGGATTTTTTTTTTTTTTTTTTTTTTTTTTAGGATGAGAAAATGGATGATTCGAAGGCAGATGGCAGGCATAACAGAGGAGGTAGGAGGAGAGGGGGAATCACTCAAACTCACCGACTGTACTTCTCATTATTTCTCGCCTCTACTGTCCGCCTTTGCTTATTTGTTTCTTCAAATCCAGCTAATTGACCTGTACTTTCATTCTTCCTTCCTTTCTTCCTCCATGCCCTCCATCCTATACCTCTGTAATTGCTGTCTTTCTCTGAGCCATAATTGCCTTGCTTTCCTTTCCTTATTCCTTAATTCCATCCCAACTAGAAAATCAGAAATATAATGATCAAGCAACTTTTTTTTTTTTTTTACTTGAGCATTTTAAACACATGCACCTCTCTGAAACTCTGGCACACTTAAAGGCTGAATGAGAAGGATTTGTCATTGTGTTTTTTAAATAGTTACATCGTCAGTAGCAGCTTTTCCTTTCCCTAGCATGGCGATGGAATTGAAACGGCCCACCCCAAATGTAAACGTGGCGGTCCTAGGAAAAAACTCGTCCGATCAGAAACTATCCCTCACCACGTGGGTGAAAGCCAACCCCAGATCACTCTCATTGTGGACCGAGCTCTCTAGTTTTACTGTTTTTTTCCACGGTCTATGTCGCGTTTTTCGTACTTTTATTGGATTGTCATGCTACTTGATCTGGCACCACGCTGCGCTGTGATTGGCTGTGAGTGAGTCCCGAGCTCAGCAAAAACAAGGAAAACCCAGGTCAGAGGGCAGACACACACACCAACACACACTGCTAGTGGCTCAAAGTGATGATAGAGAGGATTAATTTTGTATTTATGAGTCTATACATTGTTTTTTTTTTTTGTTTTTTTTTATAGCAAAATCCCACTCATTCTGCCTTTAACATCTCAAAACTACCTTCAGTTATCTCCCTCTTTCTTTCCTCCTGTTTCCTGTGTCTCTTCATTTCTTTCCCCAGCAAAAAAATAAGTCTTTCAACTGTCGTGATATCTCACGTGCGTCACCTGAAGCGCATTAAGTCTGTGCCTGTAGCGTGAAAAGTGCCACATAAATAAGCCTGACTTGACGTGACTCTGCATAATCAGCTAAATGCATAAATGGTGTTTTCCGTGCAGGCCGGTGACAGTAGACTGAGCAGTGGACATGGGTCAGTATCTGGAGGAGACCAAGGCGGTAGCTGCTCCCACCCAAGCTCTTCCAGGAGGTACGCTTGGTTTTTATCCCGGGTAGCTCGTCGAGAATATACCCAGGTTCACACAGTGTACTCATGCCTATAGGAAAAGAAATAATCCACCATCCCAAGGGAAAATTTATAGAAGAACCTCAAGGGAGGAAATGTAAACACAGCCCGAGGCAAGTTATATCATAAAAGATGGACACAAGCGTAATATTTTTTCTGTCTTTTATATTATATAACACTGTTTACTTTAAAACCTTATGAGGCGAGTTTTTGATTTTTCCTCCAGGATGCAAAAAAAAAAAAAAAAACAGTAAAAAGCATTAGCGGTGGGTGTGACAGTGATGGAAGACGCTGTAATCTTCACTTCCATTCCATTTGTGTTATTCTTATCTACATTCTACTCCTCGCTCCCCTTGACCCTAATTTCCCCTCAGGGATCATTCAATTTTCATTTCCGTCTTATCTTAATCTCTGTGCTCGCTGCTGAAACGTACCGTGTTGTTTTCCCCCTTGTGTGTGCGCAGACCCAGAGAGTGCCGACAGTGAAGAACAGCTTCAAGCAGGGGATGAAGCTGGAAGGCATCGACCCTCAGCACCCGTCCATGTACTTTGTCCTCACCGTGGCCGAGGTGAGGCGGGCGTCCATTAGCGCGGTCGATGGGCCTTAATGGCCGAGCGGATTATTATTATTAAGAATAAGAGTCACCTTTTGCCGACTGAGTGCATCGCATCCACAAGGGATTTATCCCGGTGTAGCCGCCCTTTACTTTTTACACCGACCTCATAAATGACTCTTATTCATTCATTCATCACCTTTATTTATTCAGGGAGGGCTACTTGAGAGCATGCTTTCTTTTTCAGTAACACCCAGTTTACACCACACAAACACACAAACACACAAACGCACAGGTTTCAAATAGCAGACAGGCTCACTGTTCTCATGCACAATGTGACTGCAAGGAAGTTTAAAACGATCAAATGGGATCTGGTTATCTCATTTTAACAAGCAATCTATGCCATTTTAGAAGGCAGAGTATCTCAAAGCAAGTTTCCCAATTCAGTGTTGGAGGAATACTCCAATGTTTTCGATAAAATACCCTTTTTCTGACTTGCTCAGCCTGAGACAAGATGTTTGATACCGTTCTCATCTCCTGTTCCTGTGGGTAGCATTTCATTTTAGCTTAGCATAAAGACTTGAAGTCTATGGGAGTCGTTAGCCTAGCTCCGTCAAAGTGAAAAAATAAACCTTGCAGCAACCCGAAAGCTGTCTTGTTTACACAGTGTATCATGTGGATTTGAAATACACGTCTTGTATTCATTTTTGTTTTTGTTTTTTTAAACGAGAGTTGTTTTAGAAGAAGTTCGATGCTGAATCATTTATCCTTCTGTCTATCACAGTGATCTGCAGTGATCTGTTTTTTGATTAAGACTTGAGTGGTGTGTTTCAAACCCATCACCAGTTAAAATTTAAGCACAGAGTGATAATCAACATATTGCAGTGTCGATAAGCGCCATCATCAGTGTCTAGAAGTAATAAAATCCAGTAGTAGATTGATCAATTCCTTCCTGCACTCTTGAGCTTTATTTCTGTGAATGAGTGCAATTTCTCAAGTTTATTTATGCAGCAGACAGGGAGCTTGTGTACAGCATGAGGGACACCAGAAAAATTAAAGGTGCATTCACACCATTTACATTTGGTTTCCTTTGAACTCTGCAGTGCCCACTTCTTCAGTTTGCCTCAGTCAGGCAGGTGAGAAAAATGTGATTGAAATGGGGCAGCACCAAATAGCCACAACACATCAGGTTCATTAAAGGTGAGAATATAATCCAAACCAACCACAGGAAAGAACTCAAGGTTTATGGGTAAAAGGAGACGGACGCTGACATCTGATAGCCGGCGGTTTCACATGCTTTGAAAGCCGAGCATAACAGAATCAACCAAGGGCGAAGGACAGTCTGAACTTGCAGTCGTATTAAGGTATTTAAAGTGTTCTTCACTGCTAAAAACCATCAAAGAAGGTAAATTATGCGACAGGGTTGCCACGGGTCAAGGAGCTTGTAGAAAGCTGTGGCTTTGAAAAGTTTATTCCAGGCAAGAAACATCAGTGAATGTAATAAATGCAGAAAATCATGATTTTTTATTTTTAAGTCCCCTGACCCTAATGACCCTCAAATGAAAAAATAGCTAGCTAGTTTATTCACCAAATGCAGTGCAATTTTCTATCATGTTCACATTATATTCACTCCACCAGCTTGATTTTTCATCTCACCTTGGCAGTATTCTGAAAATAAGACATTTAATAATTGCATAATAACTTTTTAAGGTCAAACAGAATAAAAACAGAAAGATAACATTTATTAATAGGACCTCTGAATCTGAAGTGTGATAAAAAAAAAAAAAAAGGAAATTCATCATGTTAATCATGGAAAGTCATGGAGAAGTCAGGAAATTTTGCATTTCACATCGAGCGGGAATCTTGATGGTAAAGAGTGCAAACAAGTCTGACACACTTCAGTAAAATTACAGCGACTGGAGTCCAGAGATGTTCCTCTTTCTGTCTCTTCCCTTGCTGACTCTGCCGCTAAATTTGGGGCTGCAAAATTTATGGCTGCAAATAAACCATTAAAAAAAGGGAAGTTAGTGCAGGAATGGCCAAAGAAAGAGAAGCGCTCCAGCCTGTTTTTATCCTCTCGTGCGTCCCTGTCGTCCAGGTCTGTGGTTACCGGCTGCGGCTCCACTTTTGACGGCTACCTCCGACTGTCATGACTTCTGGGGTGAACGCCAACTCCCCTGACATCCACCCCCGCAGGCTGGTGTGAGAGCACGGGCAACAAAACTGTACACCCCAAAAGGTAAGAGGGGGACGCCAAAGAGCAGGACTCTGAATAGAACAAAAACACAGCATCACCCCTGGTGCTTTTGTTTTGTCCATTAGTATGCTCTCGATGTAAAAGATGCTCACTTCTTCTCCTGCTTGCACTCAAATGTGAATCATTCCGTGCTCTCTCTTTTATCTCTGTCATTCCTCCTCAGGCTGTAGAAAGAGGAAGAGTTCACCTGGAACAACTACCCTGAGAATGACTAAAGCACATGGTGGCGCCCAAAGAGCTGTTTGCCAGCCCTGGGAGGGTCAGTTTCACTTTCGCTTTACAATATGGCCGCGTTATCAGCAAAGCATGCACTGCATGAAGTGAAATGAATGAAGAAACAAGTGAATGAGTCGAAAATGATTTGATCTTATATCATCTGCATCTATCTACGGTCTCTATTGTTTAGTAGTATGAGTAAGCAGCCAGCGCTGATGTTGAAAATCTGTTGTAAAAATAATCTGACACCATCTGTAGTTGTTCATAGCTGCTCACTGCTCATGTTTATGTCAACTGCACCAAAATGAATCATTGATATCAGATTAAAAAACAGCTGTGTTATCTGCTTTACCTCAATATCAAAATCTTTTTTGCCTCTTTGATTTGACTTGGAGCTTGGCCTTGTCGGTCTGTTAGCTGATTGGTGATTTGATGAATAAATTGGAGCTCAGTTGCACTCAAACAGCCACAAATTCACCTTTTTTCCAGCGTCACTTTTCTGCCCTCTTGACACTCTGCCTTTCTCTCTTTCACCACTTTGACGTGCCGTGTAGTTTGTGTAATACTTCTTTGTCTCTGCAGATCGACACCAGTGTGGCTTTAAGGTGGGAATGAAGCTGGAGGCCGTCGACCGGATGAACCCCTCGGCTCACTCTGTGTAGCAACGTCACGACGTGGTGGACAAACCGCTTTCCTGGTTCATTTTTGACAACGGGCCGAGCACGTATGACTACTACTGGTGAGCCTTGTGGTCTTTGTATCCGGCTTTAGAGACACATGGGGGTTTTGGAAAATTATTTAAGGTCTGATTTCCAGAGATATTTAAACATTCTCATCTTCAAACTGCAGGCCCTCCTTTGAACATTATTTTGCCCTAGGGAGCCTGGCATGAAAAGAGAATTTGTTTTGTGTTAAATATTAAATTGTTTAGATGTCTTACCTGAACACTGACAAATAGGAACAACTTCTAATGAAATCACTTTATAGTGAAATTAAACTCATTTAGCTAAAGACTTCTTGGATACCCCAACAAAGGCCCCTTGGGGTCCCCCAGGCCCCCCTTTGAAACACTGAAAAACCACTAAGCAGCTTTTAAAGTAAACATAGATTGTCTGTTGCCATGGCGAGGTGAAGCAACCGGGAGATATTCTTATTTGCCGTGAACCTAAAGGCCAATGCATTCAATCTAATTCATTCAATTCATTCAATTTCTGTGGTCAAAATTATGTTTCCTGGCATCCAGAGGATTTTTATGAAATGAAGGTAACTTTTGCCGGTCACAGTTTGAGTGCCTCTGAAGCCGAGCACTCTGAAATCGTCATTTATTGCACATCGTGGTCAAAGTGGACCAGTTTATTTCACATTTCTTGCACAAATTCCCCATTTATTATCAGTTGTCAGCATTCCTCTTTTATTCCCTCTGCTCTGCTGTTGTAAGTTTTACGGTGCACTGACATTAAATTTCTGCATTAACTCCAATCGGACCGCGATGACATGCAGGTGTGATGCCACCCAGTCCGTACATTCATCCTATTGGCTGGTGCCAGGAGAGGAACCTCCCCCTCACACCACCACAAGGTGACCAGTTCATCCTGTTAATCATTTGTTTGATCATGTTTTTATCACGGCTCATAAATTACAGAAAACAACTCTCCCCATTGTCCTTAATGTCCTTGTCTTTTGTCCCATGCACTTCACCTCACTACTTAGTTACAATAATGCAATAATGCTGATGGACAATTATCAGTATAATGTATAGATTTGACGTGAGTTTGCCGCATGTAGCATAATGACAAATAAACAGCACAAGGGGGATATGTAGGGGTGAAATGTTTACGTGTTTGCTGACACTGACTCTTGTACATCCTGCTGTGCCAGATTACCCCGACACGGGCCGGTTCTCTGGTCTCGCTACCTGGACGAGCCGGATCGACAGCGGTGGCTGCCGACGCCTTCAAAGTGGTAAGACCTGAAGAAAAACTTCATTTTGTTTATTTGTTGTTGTGCAAATTTACTGTACATTTCTGGGTGCAGTGAGAGGACACTCACTTTAAACCAGGAGGCTGAGTTTTCAGCCTTATGTCGGCAAGTATCATCCTGCTGAAGTGTCCTTGAATCCCTACCAGTCCCAGAGCTGCTGTTCTGTAGATAAATTTGACCTTGACCTCCCTGTGAGACCGGGAAGCACAGGCTGTCACAACAAAGACCGACCAGCTCACCGAGTCGTCCTGCTGCCGGAGGGTCTGAGTGTGAAAACATTTTAGAATGAGTAATCTAATCTAATGTAACGTTTTGCACTGAATGTCCACCCTCAGATGAATACAGACAGGTTTAGTCTAATATGCAGTATTTCATTTTAATCGTATTTCCTAGTCCTAGTTTCAGAGCATTCATTAGCAGTGAAATTGTCTTGTTTTTCCACATTTGTTTCTTTACAGCAGTCTTAATTGGGCTTAAATTCTCCGTAGCATTAAAAGGACTAAGAAAATCCGGCGTACCTCTGGCGTTCTGAAATATGCCAAATACCATACGATGAAGTAAAATAACGCCATCTGCCGTATCCATGCAAGTTAAAACAAATGCAGAGATTTTACAATCGATATTGTTGCAACGTCATACAGTTTATTATAGTACTATTACCCAAAAATGGACTCTTTATATAGAGCAACTAAATGGTTCAGTGTTACTGCCATTACTTTGAGGTGTTATTGCTTTTTATACAATGCCTCGTGTGCAGTTGCTAATGCACTCACTTAAAGCAATTCCTCAAAGAAATACACTACATAGAAATAAAATCATTAGTAGAAAATAAGACTCTCAGCCAGCCCGTGCTTACTGAGAATTATCCCCACTTGTGCAAACTGTCTTTGACCAGCCATGTGCTTGGCTGCTGGATTATGAGTGTTTTCCATCAGCCACTGCTCTCTCTGCAGCGCGCGGCCCATGGCTTCCAGCCCCAGATGAAACTGAGGCGGTGGACCAAGCGGAGCCCCGGTCTGATCAGAGTGGCTACGGTGGAGGAGGTCGAGACTCACCGCATATTAAGGTAACACTGATGAGTGATGTGTGTGTGTGTGTGTGTCAGCTTGTGTGTTTGACTGTTCATCCGCCCAAAAGTCTGCGGTTCTGAAAGTGCACATGACTCTGATTGTGATGTGCTTCTCCAGCTCTCTTGGGTCCATTAAAACGGCATAAAAACTCAGTGAGAGAGAGAGTGAGAGAGAGAGAGAGAGAGAGAGAGAGAGAGAGAGCCTTACAGTTTCCAAATACCCAACCTTGCAGAATTGCTTACTACATTTATGATAATATGCATCTAGATACCACCTCCAGACTAATTACACGCTGATTGCACCTATAAGTATGAGTCTGTGTATAAATGTGTGTGTGTGTGGTGTGTGGTGTGTGTGTGTGGTGTCTGTGTGTGTGTGTGTGTGTGTGTGTGTGTGTGTGTAATCCCTCCATCCCTGTGTCTCCCGCAGGTCCACTATGACGGCTGGAGTCACGTGTATGATGAGTGGATGGACTCAGATCACCCCGACATCCACCCGGTGGGCTGGTGCGAAGCGACCGGTCACCCTCTCAAGTTCCCCCACGGGACACCAAAACACAGCAGCCGCACGGTAACACCACACACCTCGCTTCGTTTACACGCAATCGAATCAGGAGGCGGATTGTCTTCAAAGAACAAGCGTCAAAGCCGGATACGATCAGAGAATAACGCGAATAAACGCCAAATGTGCTTCTGTTTGCTCTGGACTACCAAGTGAATATCTGTGTAAGCTAGGTTTAAATCCCCGCAAGGTGAATGTATTTGCCCCGGCTGGCTTTGATAATCCGTGTTTTTGCTGATACACGTGTGCACTCAGGCTCGGAGTTGTTTGTAAGTTTCTATTATTATGCCGTGCAGTAGTTTGGCATTTGCAGCTGCTTAATAATGTGAAGCAAATCTGTTTGCATTGCTGTATTTGTGTGTGTGTCACTCACTGTGGTGTGTGTGTGTGTGTGTGCATTCATTCTGTCTGTATTTGTGTGTATTTAGGTCCGAGGGAGCCTCCCGCCACCGTCCAGTCCAGCTACCCCTCCTCTATTCCCTGCAAAACCAATCAGCAACCCCAGAACCAACAAGTACAGCTTCCACCACAGGTCAGCACCGAGCCGAGCCGCTTCCTGTGCCGCTTGGTGATGCTTTTATCCCCATAACCCACAGGCACACACCGGCGGCAGCTGGGGACTCAAAATATCAGGGAGACAAGGAGAAAAACAAGCCCTTTGTGATTATTTGGGCTGTTTCTCTCTACTGTCTTATCTTTATGTGAATTAATTCTGTAAAATACAGACAGAGATTTGAAAATGACAGCAAAATAAACTGATCCTGTCAAAAGTAGAGGAGGAGGATTCTCCTCTGCCTCTGATACGCCATTCACCTTTCACCCCAGTACTGATAATAATACTCAATATTTGAAAACAATGAGTTTTACTACGATAGCTCAGCAAACAAGAACAATCATCAGATATCACACTGAGCCAGACAGCTTGTAGCTGCTGTGTGCGGGACTGTGTTGTCTGCTGGGTGCATCTTTGTCAGCTTTGGGAGTGAACTATTTTCCATAATTCACGTCTGGCACCAGTTTGTCAACCAGCTCAGGTGGATTGGGATTAAATTCAGGATGTGCCTGATGTCTGAAGAAGAGCATAATGCTTGAAACATAATGTTCACAATGAAACATAATGTGCAAACTCCCTCTAACATTTTATTTTTTTATCAGAGTCAGTCAGTAGCTCTACCTGTTCCTGTCCTCCTCCTTCTTCTTTCGATGATTTCAGTCCACGTGCCGGTCACTGTATTCACCTCCTAGAGGCGACGCTTTAATTGAATATATGTTTGGTTAAGTAATTTATTATTTAACCTTTATTTAACCAGGAACGGCTCACTGAGATTTAAAAACCTCTCTAACATGAGCATTCTGGCCAAAACAGGCAGCAGCACAGATAACAGGGCTGCAGTCGTACAGGAACATCTAACAAGTTGCAATAAAAATAGGAAATTAATGACAGAATCATAAAATACCGAAAATATTCATCAGCCAGTATGAAACATTTATAAAATTCAGTATTGATTGAAGTATTGACAATTTTTTTGTTATTGTCACATTAATATTGGTTGTTTTCCTGACTTCAGAGCTCCTGTAGCTGAACATAGTGCACAGTTCAGTGTCAACTTCACGCCACAGCTACAAAAATACGATTTTGTCAATGAAAGATATCAACACAAAATTTGTCATCTCTTGATCACGCTGAGGGCAGATTCCCATTTGACCCGACTGGACCTCATTCTTTGAAACAGGAAGTGTCCGACTCCCGGTTGTGACGGTTCAGGCCATGTGACCGGTCGTTTCACCGCCCATCACTGCCTGTCGGGCTGCCCGCTGGCTGAGCGTAACCAGGGCAGGCTGAAGGCCGACCTGTCAGACTCAGAGTCCAAGAGGAACCTCTTCTTTGGCCAGAGGACCAAAGAAGACCCATTACCGTGGCAGGTAAAGATGCATGTGTGTGTGTGTGTGTGTGTGTGTGTGTGTGTGCACGTGTTGTTTTGTCTCACATGAATCCTCTCCTCTGTCCTCAGGATTGGTCGTCCTCCCAAATACAGGAAGAACCAGCAGAGAGGCTACCAGAGTGAGTCTTATAGTTGACTGTACATGCTCAGGTCTGTGTGCCCTGTATCTACACAGTGCTGCTCTCCTCTGGAAACCTTGTAACTCCAGTCTAGGTGACATTCATGAGCACACATGCACCTATGGGTCGAGAAAAATCGACCCCCCCTTGGTTTTATGAAACTCTTCCAAAACCAAAAATGGTGGTCAAGCTGGAAACAAGGCCCGGTTTCTAATAAGTTTCATATTTTGGAGAAAAAAGGGGATCAATAGAGTAAGGAAAGGAAATACAGGCACGTACATGAAGTGCAGTTTAGTGCTGCTAAACATGAGAAAACACCGATGTGTGTCCCGGAGTCAAGGGGGTTACGCTCAGTATCGACCAGACAAACTGCAACCTCCAGATTTTGAAACACACACTTTCTGTTTGTGGGTTTGCTGAGCTTCAGAGTAGACACAACATTTACAAACAGGCCTGTCAAAAACAGACATGTTCCAGTGTTTGTGGCTTAAACTTGTATTAAATACTCAGGGTTGACATTCAGTGCTGCTCATGACCCATATGATGGAGCTTATGATTTGACTCAGCAGCTTCAGAGGTAAAACCTGCGATGAAACTTACCCACCTAAAATAAAGTCCTTACTGTGGACATTACTTGAAAGTTTCAGTGTCCCATCCTGTTCCATGAAGTTTTTCCTTTTGCAGAGAAAAGTTTTGCAAAGACAGATTTTAATAATCCTTGTCGTTAAAAATTGTGAGATTTAAATATGCAGAATATTGGCACAAAATATTGGTTATCTGCAGCATCAAACCAAACATATTAGTATTGTTATCATCCTACAGGTCAATCTGTGTGTGTGTGTGTTTCCTCCTCAGATATGTCCTCTGAAGGTGTGTATCCGTCCCTGTTCATGTCGGCTCTGAGCGGCCAGTCGGACCGGACCTTGTCTCTGTGCTGGGAGCAGCACTGCAAGCTCCTGCCCGGCGTCCAGGGCATTCACGCCAGCCAGGTGGCAGCATGGAGCGTCGAGGAGGTGAGCAAATCTTTTTTTTTCCTCTCTCTCTAAGTGACATAAATCTTAAAATGAGATGTGGTCATGACTGTTTCTTACTCTCTTGGCGGTGTGTGTGTGTGTGTGTTGCAGGTGTTTGGGTTTGTCCAGAATCTGACTGGTTGTGAAGAACAGGCTCGACTCTTCAAAGAAGAGGTGAGACTGCTGATGATACACTGTTTTTTAATCAATAAAATGTAATTACTTCACATATAGTTTAGCCTGTTGCTCTGAAGTTGATTTTTCCATAGCCAGTGAAAGAAAAAAACAAAAGTTAACATTTAATTTCTCTCAAACAAAGCAATCCCAGAGTTGGCCAGGTGCTTCTTTTCTCCAGCTTTCATCAGTATCAGTGTGGTAGTGTTGCAGTTATGAACTTTCAGTTTTACAGAAAAATTTGTGCTCAAAATTACAGCGTCCATATCAGGCAAATCAGTGTCATTTCTTAAAAACAGCAGAACACTGTGCCAAAATGCCTCCAGCCTTTTTATTTCTGCCAAAATCAAACCAGTGCTGTCTGAGATGTCACATCTGACCTACAATTACGGTACAACCATCAGGCTTATCATTATAATTTTGCATAGACAGCTATGTATTTATGTAGCAGGTATCATTTCAGTTGTAGTGTAGAGCCTTTAAATGCTAGAGAGCTTTACTTTACTCATTGTAGTGTCCCTATCAAGCCTGTTAGTGTCATTTAACACCAGAGCACAGTGTGAAGAAGTGTCATCAGTCCTAATTTGAATAAAACAAAACCAGCAGCGACTGAAATATCATTAAAACTATTTAAATTCATTTCTGGTGTCCACATTGGGTGTATTTTCTAAAATAAAACGCAAAAAGATGCTAGAACGCAGTGTGAAGATGCACCATCCCTGTGAAGCTCATCAATACCAGATGTTGATGTTGTTTATCGTGATGTCTACGTTGTTTATCCAGATGATTGATGGGGAGGCCTTCCTGCTGCTGACCCAGACCGACATTGTGAAGATCATGAGCATCAAGCTCGGTCCCGCCCTCAAGATCTCCAACGCCATCCTGATGTTCAAGAGCACCGACGAGGGACTCAAGTGACCCCGCCCGCCCATCCACCCATCCATCCATCCACCCGCCCGCCCTCAACCACCCACCCACCCACCAGGCCCCAGCCGCCAATCATCATGTGCCAAATTCATTACGTTGCAGGAAAACCACCCCGAACCCTTTTCATGTGTTTGGTGTCCTGTACCCATCAGAGAGAGGGAGGGAGGGAGGGAGGGAGGGGGAGAAGAGGGAGGGAAAGGGGAGGGATGGAGATTTTTTTGTTTTTGCTTTTGATCGGTAGAGTCGTGACGGCGATAGGGTGGGACTCGAGGAAGCGTGGATTCGAGAGATTGCCGGGAGAACATGGTGTAAAGCAAGGGGAAGAAACTGTGAACATTAACAAAACAAGGAATCAAAAGACTGGATGTATGTATATTGAATTAGAGGAGAAGAGATGAGGAGGGCTGAGGACAGGGAGGAAGAGAAGAAAAAAAAAAAAAAAAAAAACAAGTGGCCAAAATGAAAGTAGTTAAATGCAGTAGACGAGGCTGGTCCGTGAAGCTCATCACAGCTTCACATTTTGTGCAATAAAAAAGAAAAAAAGCCGAGACAGAGGTACTGTATTGGTAGCGCTTCAAATTGCAGCTCCCCTTTTTTGACATCAGAGTTTATCACATTAAAAAGTATGAAAAATGAATTTAATTTGTTGCCACCACATAAAAAATAGAGTTCCTTCTTATTCTGAAGCACTGGTAGTTTGTGTTTACCACCTCCAGATGTACCAAGTTATACTGCAATTACATAAAAACTGCAAAAATGCAGGAGCTGTAACTTAAAGCGTTATCCTCTATTCTAATCTGAGTGAGAGAACAGCATGAAACAACACAGTGTTTTAAGTTTTTATCTCTATATGCAAAGGATCTTAAATTATTTTTTTGTAATCCTTGACAGATGAAAAAAAAAAAAGAGGACACTTTGCATTGGCATTTTAGCACAATTGTGATATCCAAAAATGGGTTTGACTCTGACGTTCCCACACTCGGTCACTAGGGAGTGCAAAGCATCCACATCTTAGCACCGTGAAACATGGTTTTGGATCTAGCTCTTAGCGGTTTTACATGTTGACGCAAACTCCATTCAAGGTGTGTTCTTCGAAATGTTTACATTTTATGTCAGAAGTGGATCAAAAAAAAAAATATTGTATGGATTTGATATCATTGTGAGATGAAAGTTATTTTACTGAAATGTCGCAAGGGCTCTAGGAATCTTGAATATTTCTTCTTTCTGTGTCTCTCTGGTGGGATTTGTGTGTGTGCGGGTGTGTGAGTGTGTATGCGTGCGTGTGCGTGTGTGTGTGTGTGTGTGTGCGTGTGTGTGTGTGTGTCAAGATAATCTTGAGTCACAAATGTCATTCAATCCATATGAATTAATAAATGTCCAAAGTTGTCTTGTCTGATTTCAGTCTCCTTCTCCTGTTTTTTGACATCACACAAGTTGCAATTTTTGTATCCTGTGTGTGTGTGTGTGTGTGTGTGCGTGTGAGGGATTCAGTGCTTGTGTGTGTGTTGTAATATTGACTATAAACCTCCTTTGGTTTACTCTGCCTATATTACATCCCCCTATCACCTATATTGTCGTCAACAGTTTCCTGTGGTGGTGACAACCTCTCACACTCTGTCTTCTCTCATTACACACACACACACACACGCACACACACACACATACACTGCTGATAACCTGCTGCTCCAAACCTGTCAAAATTAAAGTTTTCACTTGGCCTGTTTGGTTGTAAATGTTTTACACAAGACAAAACATTAGTTAAGCAGGTCTGGAGTTACTGTTTACCCTGCTGGAGGGATGCCAAGAGGAGCCGAGCTGTTTTCAAAGTAAAAGTATGCCTGTCTGTTCATATGTGTGTTAACCCAGTGTTATCCCGTCATGAGCAGGGGCGTAGCTATGGGAATTATGGGACTCCACTTTCCTCTGGTCCCCTGCACCACAGTTATCCTACCAATGACAAACATCTGGGTCAAACCAATCACAACTCCACCCATTTAGTCCCTGCTCAGCTACTGGACACGTCCCAAATTAAAATTATGGCTGCTGTCTAATCGATATTTACACGAGCTGTCCTATGAGGATCATTTTGTTTCACTCAGCACAGACAGGGAAAAAAAATTGCCAAACTGTATTCCTGCCTGTTCCAGCTCGGATCAGATTTTATTTGTTTGCAGCTCTAGCTCCCAATTAAATCCACTTTCAAAACCAGGAAAATAAAAAGTGAGTTTTATTTATTAATGTACAGCTGAGGACCTGAACAAGCATTTTCATCCAGACACTTCAAGGGTCCTCGATCATCTTGTATCATCTTATCTTCTATTATCTTTTATTATCTTCTACCTGAAAGTGAATCACAGTTGTGCTGATATTCAGTATAGCAGCACTCCCTCTCCGGTGATGTGATTGTAGTGTTTGCTTTGAAGAAAAACCTGCAGACTTTTAGGCTGTGATGTTTGTCTAATATTAAAAAAATAAATAAATAAATAACAAAGAGGCGAAATGTGATCTCCAATCAATGGTCACATAAACAAAAAAAGAAGAAAAAAAGTCTCTGAAAATCATAATATAACTTATGTTTAATTACAAGAATTAACATCATAGCCCACAGAACAATGTCAGGATTTATTTTGAAGGTGAAACTGGAAGTCTAGGCAGCTTCCTGTGAGTGAAACACCCCCTCCCTCTCCACACACACACACACACACACACACACACACACACACACACACCGACACACGCACGCACGCACGCACACACACAGTAGTCCTGCCCCTGCCCCGCCCCCCCTTTTTTTCCGCTGTATTTTGATCAATGATTCACTGTGGAGCCAGCCTTCGCGTCATGTCGTGACCGTCTGAGCCGATCAGCTGCGGAGGAGTTTGGAAAAATCAAAAGTGACCCCAGATCAGCTTCACCTGTCCGGAGCCGCGACAAGCCGCTCTCCCGTACACCTGCGCTCAGCTCGACACAGGTGAGCAAACTCGATTTTGTATGGATTGCAGTGCATTTTTGTATTTTTATTATTTTTTAATTTATTTTGTATGTTTTTTTTTTTATTATTATTATTATTATTTGTACTGATTGCGGTGGATAATCTACTCACAATCTGCTTATTCTGAAAAAAAAAAAAAAAAAAAAGTTTAAAGCGTATTATTGTCTTGCTTGAGAATGGAAAATGTTTGAGATTTTTTTCCCCCTAGCAGATGAGCTTTTTGTAGTTTCAAACTCTTCCATAAAGGAAAAAATAACATTCTAATATGAATTTATACACTCCGTACAGTATCTGTGATACTCAGTATTTAGTTATAATGGCATTAATGACCATTCTTGTATTTTTCCACGATGGTATCACAAAAAATATACCAATACACTGACAATTACACTGTCTGAAATACTCAACAGTGCCTTTATGGTAACCCTATGGTATTTATCTCCCGTGGACTCTCTAATCTTCCTGTAGAGATTCATAGTGTCTGTGATACTTCATGTTCATGTTGTACTGCTATGATATCACAGCTGGAATATTATAGGAAGGTTATATCAGTTTACAGTGACCTTCCCGGGTTATTTATCTCCTAAAGTATGTTCAATGTGCTGTATTATCTCAATAGCAGCTTGCAGTTTTGCTGTAACAGCTGCACAGTATCCCTCTAAAATTCACTATAGCATTACTACTATGCTACCACAGTATTACTGCTATAGTTACAGTCATAAGGATCTTTGTATCTGTGAGAGAAAACTGTCAGGTGGCAGGTGAGTTATTTGTAATTTCCAACTTTTCCCTTAACAAAAAGTCCTATTCCTGTAATATTCCCTGAAGGGATTTAGTATGTATGTATGTATGTATCTGCAGTTGTAGCACTGTATATACTTCTTGGTATATGACTAGAGTTCAGCGTGGGATTACTGCAGTTATTGTTTGTTTGTTTTTTTAAGTAGCTCATTTTGGATTGAAACTTTTCAGATACTGCCAAGTCATATCTGTTGGTAGAGCTGAGTTGTTTGGACGTGGATCTGTGTTGCTTCTGAATGTCTGAATGTATTTATCATGATGCTGCTGAATCAGTGGTGTCATTATGGTTTGTGTGTGCGTGTGCGTGCATGTGTGTGTGTGTGCATGTGTATGTCTGCGTGAGAGACCTAGGTCATCCCCGCACATTTTGACAGACATGAGAATGATTAAACAATATTTACCGTGTAAACGTGGCCACTGATACAACGCCCCCACCCCGCAGCCATCAAAAGAGACACACACACACACACACACAAGATGTCCTTCATTGTGTCTTTGTTGTTACAGCATTTTTCTTTTTCCAAACCAGTTTGTCTGGAACCTCGGGTTGGCATGAGGGGCAGATTCATACACATGCACACACACACTTGCACACACTTGCACACACACCAGGCTACAGCGTGATAGTAGCCATCTCCTCCTGGCTCAAGATGCATGGGAAAGGTTGTTGGTTTGAATCCCATAGTGGTCATCTGTCTGAACAGCCGCTGATCACATGAACATCTGAGCACCTGGTAGTCGATGTTAAATTTTCTCTCCTCTCCTCTCCTCTCCTCTCCTCCCCGCAGGCCTGTGCAACACTGATGTTGGCTGTCCAGTGGAAGTGGAATGGACGATAGCCATGGCACACAGTAGTGTGAGTGGCTGCTCTCCTCTGTGTTTTGCTCTTTGTGCTCGGCAGCGACTCCTCCTGTGTGTCAGATGAGGTTTCGTTCTGTCTTTGGACCGAGGCCACGTCAACATGTGACAGGAGATCCACCAGAAACACCCACTTTTAAGAAAGGGGTGTTTGTTTAGCAAATGTCTTAAAAGAAAAATCCAAGTTAAAACACTAACTGCGTGTAAAAAGGATCAGATTTTGGAAATGCTTCTTAAAAATCAAAGACCAACAACTACAATGGAGAAATCTATCAGAGAAGAGGCAGAGGGACAAATTTCTCAGACATCAACGGCCTCAGCAGACCAGAATGCAATGCGGCCACTATACATAGATTCTTGTGTTACAGCAGCAGGTTGTCCAGGCATTGAAGAGGAACAGCAGGCTATACAAAATATACCTAATAACTCTGGATATCTTAAAAAAAAGCAAAAAAAAAAATAACAAACTAAAAATAAATAGTTGCTTAGTACAAAGAATAGAATGAAAAACTTTGCATTCCTTATAAAACCAATAAAAAATATGAATATCTAAAATTTGTTCACCGTTAAACCTCTTATATTATTATAATGTTATATATAATGCAAACAGAGGCATCCCAGTGTTCACAAAGCAGTTGACAGTTTGTGAGCATTTTCATCCATTTTACTAGCATTAGTATTAGTATTAGCATAAGTATTAGTATTAGTATTAGTATTAGTATCATTAGTAGGAGTGTTAGTATCATGCTCACAAACTAGTTCTCTCAGATGTTAACACGTGTGTCAAAGCAAAATCGAATTCTCTCTGAGGAAAATGGTTTCAGCACCCACCTTTGAATGAAGGCGAGAAGTTCACACCTGTTCTGTGGCAATTATTGCAAAGCATTCTGGGAAATGTAGGCAGTCACTAACTGAGGCGGGGGTAGACGAGGCAGATTGAGGGAAACTGGATATAAGAAAAAAATCATAAAGTACCATAAAGTAATTCCTGGAATGTGTTTATTTGGGTTATTTTGCTTGTTTATTTAATAGGGACAGCGCCATAAACAACATTATATTTCAGAATTGAAATGCTAATTAAAATACATTTTCTGCTTGTCACAAGTTGTGTTTTTAAAGACTTTACAGCATCTAAACTGTGTATAATCTGATAGAAACACCTCAGATTGATGATATCCAACTGTTTCTGAGTGTGGATCTTTCTTTCATAGCAGATTTACACAGGAAAGAAGCAGCGTGCCATAATAATGTACTATCGATATGTGTGTTTGTCAGTCCTTTGGTCTTAATGGGCCGCTTGGTTGTTGACTCCTGCTTCATGTGCTTTTATCTGCCGTCTGCATGTCCTCTGCTTTCACTGAATTCCTCTGTCGCTGAATGCAGCCAGTTTACTGTGACCAGTTTATCTCTCAAAGATGAAGGCATTCTTGGCTAAAACTTGTGGCTTTCAATAGTTTCTAATTAAATGAACGTCACTTTTATTGTAGAGAGAGAAGCACCCATCAGTTTTCTTCTTGTAGAGTAATATTTGCAGTTGCACCTCTTCCTCTCACCCAAATTTTCTCCTGTGTAACGCCATTCAGTCTTCCTCATTTTACATTCAGTTGAATTCGTACAAAAAGGGCACAAGTGAAAGAAAATGATAGGTGATGTGTTTTTAATGTGGTTTGTGTCTGTTTAGGCCAGTTAAAAAGTCCACATCCTATCTCCTGGCCTGTAAGCTGATGCGTGTCTATTTCTTTTTTGCAGCTGCGGTCAGCGTCCTCCCCCTCTCGTGATGAAGTCAACCTCGGGCCGTCAGCGAACCCACAGTCAGTAGCTCCTCTGTGTCGCTCTCTTTACCCCAACACACAGAGCGTTTCCTCACTGAGACAGTCGGCTGTCTAATCCGGCGTAAACTGTCGCTGTGAGACTCAGTGACCTCAAAAATCTGCTTTTACACTTTCATTGTGGCCATTTCAGGAGCCTGGGGTCAGATATTTCATAAAACCCTCCGAATTAATTGACTGAAAACAGTTTAATTTAATTTAATGTCTGTAAAATTTGTTAGATCTTTTGCTAGATGTATCCTAAGACAAAGAGTTTGTACAGATTTATTTAATGATGATCAGCTGTATTTTCATGACTTCAGATGTATTTCATGTTATTTTGCCAAAACCATATCATGCATATTAATTATCTCTTTTTCAGTGCCAGGCCCACTGACTTTGACTTCATGGCTGTCATTGGCAAAGGAACCTTTGGAAAGGTAATGTATGTATGTATGTATGCATGTATTTATCTATCTATTGGGGTTTTTGTTGGTCTCATATTGTGATTTGCCAACACTTCCCTTTTCTTGCCTCCAGCTCATTCAGTTCCACACGACTGGACACTACCCAGTCAAACCTGTTTAAGCTCAAACTGGCCCAAACGCCCAGACATCAGGGCTGATCTCAGGTCTGTGTGACCTTGCTGCACAGGAACAATCTCATGCACGGCCCCAGGGGTCATGAAATTTTTGGGAGGGAAAAAATTCCAGACAGGGAAGGTCGCGGCATTTAATAAATTCTTGGGACACCACAGGATGTTGGTGTCAATTTCTGTTCATTTCAGTGCCTCCTTAATATATATAAATATAAGACGCTGAATGTAGTGTGACTAAAACATTTGACTTTGTCAAAAAAGTCCCGTTCTATTTATGTACATCACTGAAATTCAGCAAAGTTGTCACAGAAAGTTATGGAAAAGTCCGTGAATTTTTACGTTTGCCACAATGGGAACCTTGCTGCTCCAGTTCAAAAGGTAGCTCAGTGCCACTGGTCCACATTTTAGAGAGAGGGGCATCGGTTAGACAAACTAGGTTAGTCTTTTGACCTTGTGTGTGTGTATGTGTGTGTGTGTGTGTGACAGAGAGAGAGAGAGAAAGAGAGAGAGATCGCTGACATTGCAGAAAAGGTCAGAGAGTGTCTACCTGTGAACTAGTGTCTGATCAAAATGTGCAGCCAGCTTCATAAATCATTAACTTTACAGTCTGCTAAGGTTACCGGCACATCACCCAGTTGGTGGAATAACAAAACACCACCAGAGTCACTTCTATAGAGGAGGAGCCTTTCGCCATGAAGAGCAGCCCTTCATTAGAAAACACTGAACTTCTTGTATTTATTATGACTTCCTGTTGTTGTCAGTTTTATGTTTCTTCATGAAAATGTCACTCGTGTTGTTCATTTGCCACAGGCAGATGTCAGACCTTTTTTCTTTGTATCAACAGACTTCTCAGATTTCTCAGTGTCATCTGTTTCCACTGTCAGATCACGTATCTGTGTTGTGTGTATCTTAGTGAGTGTGTGTGTGTGTGTGTGTGTGTGTGTGTGTGTGTGGGACTCGATGTAACGTCTTGATAGCGCAGTAGCAAGATGGTGGCGCGGTCTATTTACCAAACAAACCACTAACAAACAAACCTTCATGCAGGTCCTGCTCGCCAAACTCAAAGCCGACAACAAATTCTACGCCGTCAAAGTCCTGCAGAAGAAAGTCATCCTGAAGAAGAAAGAGGTGGGCTCCGCCGTCCCCGGGTGATGTTCCCAACACGCTCCTTCATTTTCCTTCATTTTTACATTTCAACTCTTTCTCACCAAGCAGCAAAACCTGAATTAACCATAATTTTCACTTTAAAACCTGATTTTGAAACCTCACCTTAACACTAACCCCACTTCAGCCCTGAGCTCTAATCTCAAAAAGGACAAAATAAATTTTATTTTATTTTATTTTATTTATTTAAACTAAACTGTAATTTAATTTAATTTAATTGTGTTTATTTTATTTTATTATTTATTTATTAATTTTTCGATTTATTTTTTTTTTATTTAATATTTTTTAATTTACATTTGGTTTAATTTAATTTAATTCTGAATTTAATTAATTTTATGTTAATTTAACTTTTAAGTATTTATTTATTTGTTTGTTTATTCATTCATTCATTCATTCATTCAATCAATCATTCATTCAAATCATTGATTTTGAGAATGTTTGATGACATGACTTGGCCAAAAATGGGAAGTGGACGTGTGAGTTCACGCATGCTAAAGAGTGAAAGTGATATTTATGAGGCTATTGTCAGGCAATAAAAAAAACAGATGGTTGACTTTCTTTCCAAATAAATCAGAATAATTCTGAAGTGTCGGTACAGATATGTCACAGGCATCAGGCCAGTTTGAACCAGATGAAGCCGCTTGTTGTTTCAGAGTTGTGTGTGGGAATGTTTGGAGTGTCATTGTTGATCAGACTGCATTAGCCTGTTTCTGATAGAGCGATGCGATCTAAATCTTATCTAATCTGCAGTTCCTTTTGTCCTTTGCACTCACGCTGGCTTTTACAACTCCCAGAAAATACACACGGCTGCCTCGCTGCTTGTCTGACGACGTGCATCAAACAGTGTGAAAGTGTTCGCTTGAGCTGTTTGAGAGGCATTTTGTCAACACTGTGAAGTCGGCCGCTGTTATGGGTCAGCTCCAGTTGAAGTGTTAGCTGCTGTTCAGAGGAGAGACGTGCTTTGCGAACTTTGCTCCTCTTTTTTCACTCTTTTTATGAATGATTCCTCAGTGCTCCCATGCAGAAAAATTTGAAAGAACACGACTTCTAATCTGAATCTTCAAAAAACAGATGAACCAGGTCGATGTCACTTCTGTCTGCACTGGCTGGCTCACAGTGGTAGAAACGCGAGACAGGCCTTCACCGCTGGGGGAGGGAAACCAAGAGCGTTTGCCTCTAATTTCTGGCCCTTTTCTGGGTATTTCACTGCAAATTAATTTCCCAAATTTATCTCCCAGACTGACTTGGGTCTGCGGTCCTCATTCACACTAAGGCTGAGCCAAAGTTCAGCTGGTAGAGGCTTTAGAAGACCGATTTCTTTGGACTAGAGCCGCCAGCATCTGATAGTTTGTGTTGACATTCATTATCTTTGAGTGTGACCATTTTTTAGATAGATAGATAGATAGATATACTTTATTGATCCCAACCAGGGAAATTTACACCCAAAATGACACAAATTGACTGGGTTTTTTTTGTTTTGTTTTTTTGTTCTTGTTGAGTTGGAAAAGTCTCTAAAACAGCATTTAGGCCCTGATGTGACACTAAAACTGAAACCGGGGCTAATAACATCATTTTCTCTTCAACGGCTGAGGAAAACATTAGGCATTTAAATGAATTAATCCACAAAAACACAGCTGAACTAATTAATAAAATGTGCAAAGAAAATCAAATGTCATTGCAGGTTTTAGGATTTGCTTTTATGCTGCAAGGAACCTAGATTTAACATAATTTAAAAATGAAATCCAAATCTTATGGTGACTTAAACGGCTAAATATCTCAAACCACAGACAGGTATAGAGGCTCCCTGAAAATACTGAGAATTTACAACATTTTTTTCAACTAAAACTACTAAAAGGAGGATGGAAAGGTGTTCAGAATTGAAAACACAAGACATTAAAGACACAAATGGGGTCAAGATTTTCTACATTTTAAACATACAATCATTTATGAGCATGTTTCTACCTTTTGTGCGATGTGTTTTTGTCTAGTCAGCCAAAGTGTAGCTTACAACAGAAACCAGATTTTTATCCAGTCGCTCACTCTCTCTCTCTTTCTCAAGTGTTTCTTTTAGCCAACTAGTGTTTTATTGCTCCTTATCCACCGCCACTTCCACATGGGAATAAACAGCCTGTTCATCTCTCCTCTGCATGAATAAATGCTGCTTTGTCTCCCCTCCTCTTCCTCCCATCATTCGCTGCTCCCTTGTGATTATGCCGCTCCTGCTCTCGTCTCCCTTGTGACCCGTCTTCTCCTTGCCCGTCTCCGAACCCTCGTCCCTCCCTCCTCGCTGCATCCTCCTGCTCCTCGGGCTCCTCTTGTCTTTTCGTTTTTCTCTTTCCACCTCCTTAATCCTAACCACATGCCGTCTCCCTCCTTGCTTTTCACCTTAGCGTCTCCCCTTGTCTACCTGCAGGGTTTTAGCCATAAAAATGTCATTTCGGGGCAGAGATACTCTCACTGGTGGAGTTAAACCTCAGAGTGCAGAGCCACAAAACCAGAGTCTAAGTTGTTTTATGCCAAATTAAGAAATCAACCCAACAATGAGCTCCTTCTTCCAAGTCACACTTTTTTAAACTATCAAATTAGCCACAGAATAATTTTGGAAAGTAATTATATTAAGATCAGCCAGTATGAAAAGCTGAGTCTGTTGTGCACCTGCATGATTTTTAAAAGCAATATGCAACTGCATTTCGTTGCTCTGTACTTGTGACATGTGCAATGACAATAAAGTTGAATCTAATCTAATCTAATCTAATATCGCTGTTGACCATTAAGGATGGGCAGATGATGGATGCTGGTGTCAGTCTCGAAAAAACAAACAAAAAACAACATATTGGTGCATCCCTAGTATCAAGTGACCATAATGCACCACTGAAATGTTAACTAAGTTTCAGACTATACTTTCAATGTGGTGAATATTAGTTTAAATCTATTCCATGGGTTTGGATTAAAATTAGGGTCAGGTCAGGGTGGGGTTAAGGTTACAGATTCTGCTTTGATGCAGCAATTAGTCACAGTTTTTTTGGAGAGAAGGAGGAATTCATGCAATGGAGGCTGGAATGAATGATATGATTAAAAATCACACCCCTCAAAATGGTGCTTGGAAAAATCCAAATCCTTATCAAATCATGCAACAACTATAGATATCTGTATAGAAAATTCATCTCTGCCGCAGCTTTCTCAGACATTTCTCATGGGATGAAGGTCTGGATAACGGTGTTTCTGTCAAAACAACGATCACAAATTACAGACACAGCAGAGGTGGATTTTGTGTCTCACTGTCTTTATCGTCTCTCCATCTTGATCTCTCCGTCTTCCTCCTCCTGCAGCAAAAGAACATCATGGCCGAGAGGAACGTGCTGCTGAAGAGTCTGAAACATCCCTTCTTGGTGGGGCTGCACTACTCCTTCCAGACCCCGGAGAAGCTCTACTTTGTCCTCGACTACGTCAACGGAGGAGAGGTACATGTCTTCAACTCCAACAGAGTACAAAAGTGTAAAAAAGCAAACCTGGCGTGATGACGGGTCTTCTTTGCAGCAGTATTGCGGAATCAAACCGTGACCAAGAAGACACAGAGTTTATGGGAAATGTTGTCTTAATTATACTGATCTCATTTGGTCTCACTTGTAACATGTAATTTGACAATGCTACAGCGATGTTTAGAAATGCTTCATATAGCATCTTTTTTTAAAGTTACATATTTATTGGTGTTTGAAAAGAGGTGGCACCAAAAGATTAACTCACAACATAAATGAATAAAGTAATGTATAAATAACTTGGGTACAACATAAGTAACAAAAAGAGGATTAAAGAGGAGAGCAAAAGAAGAAAATGGAGGGGGGCATATGTAGCATCATGGTATTTATTTATTTACCTCACAAGCACAATAGACAGTAAAACAGGATTATACGTTAAAACCATATAGGATCTTTCATTTTTATCTGAATTTAACTGATGGGCTAAACAGCAAAAATGCATTATGTTTGGTTTTACTTTACTTTTGTTTGTGTTTATTTGTAAGGCCACTGTAAATGAAGCACACGTCTCCTAGTCTGAATAAACGGCATGTAAATATATTTTAGCCTGAGCTGGACTGGGACTTGGTGCAGCTCTTGTTCTTTTGTCAGATTCCCGTTCAGTTTGCTCTCCTGCGGCTCGGCGAGGACTCAGCAGGCCCAACTGTAACAATGTTCTTAATAAGTAATCCTTTATTTATATCAAATTAGCCAAGGCCCGCTGGCCTCCTGCCAGCAGTTTCCCACTGCGACTGCTTTCCAAACACAGAGGCCTGCTGTGCTGCGGTGCTGACGGCAAGATTTAACCCTGACCCTGAAAACAAAGCCCTCACTGAGGCTTTTATTTTTAATTTGGTTCTTTTATTTCAGTTATGTAACACTGGCCTGTTCGGATATTAAAAGAAATTAATCTCTCTCACTTTCTCCCTCACTGGCCTTTTCTTATTTGCTTTCTCCCGTATTCTGTCATTTTGCTTGCATTTCTATATTGTTCACTTTTCTGTCTTTTTCTGCAACATCTTCTCTTTTGTTCCTCTCGTTTTCATTTTCCCCGTCCCTCCTCTGTACACTGAATGCATCTCTCTTTCTGTCTTTCTGCAGTTGTTTTTCCACCTGCAGAGAGAGAGGTGTTTCTCGGAGCCCAGGGCGAGGTTCTACACTGCCGAGGTAGCGAGCGCCATCGGCTACCTTCACTCACTCAACATCGTTTACAGGTGACACACACACACATCCACGTAAACGCACACATTTCATAAAACAAACTGCTCTGCTGCGTTAGTAAAGATCATCATCATTAACACACTCAGACAACAGAGGGAAAAAAAGATTTGCCACTGCACAATGCAAAAAATAATTCTAAAAGTCAGCCATGCCATTTTTGCTCTTTGCCCTTGTTTATTTTTGTTTATTCTTGTTTACTACAGAGATCTGAAGCCAGAGAATATCCTCTTAGATTCTCAGGTAAGTCAGATTTGCCTCAACCTTCATTTTGAAACTCATATCTATATATTTTCTTGTAAATACCTATTTGCATGACTGCCTGTGTGTGTGCAGGGCCACGTGGTGCTGACAGACTTCGGGCTGTGCAAAGAAGGCGTCGAACCCGAGACCACCACCTCAACTTTCTGTGGGACGCCAGAAGTGAGGAAATAAAATGAATAAAACTATTTAAAAGGAAAACTGTTCAGAAAGTATGACAAATCTGTTGGTGGTTCCAGGAGTTTAAATCCATGTTTTATCAAGTGCCTATGATTGTTTTGGGGATTTTCTGGTTTAGAGGTAGTGCCTTGCTTTTTTTTTTTAGACTCTAAATTAACTTGGAAACTAAGGCAACCATCACACCAGGGGGTTTGGGGGGATAGCTAATGTGGGCCAGGAAAGGTTGCACTTTGGGATTAGCAGCTCCAATGCATGAGATCATTCAGCGAGCCGTGCTGACTTTGACACTAATCCTGCAGAAAAAAATATCCAAGTTAACAGGTTATATAGTCTCATGTTCAGGGTTGAAATCTCATTTTTCTTCAAGCAAGTGGAGAAAAAAAAGTTCTGCCAGCAGGATGTGATAATCGCACATTTCCAATCCAGTTTCACTTATTTCAGGATTTACTGTATTCTGTGAACAAGTATAAATCTTTAAAAACAAGGCAGAATAAGGCACATCAAGAAAATGGCACTTAATTCAAGACAAATTCCAGAAACAAGCTGATCAACAGTGGAAACAAGTGGGATTATCTCGTCTCACCGGCAAATTTTATTATTTATGTTTCAGGATAATTAAGTGCTGAAAACTCATAATAGTGCTTGAAATTACTTATTGTAGTGGACATTTTTTGCAGTGTCTGTCATTGTAAAATACCACTGACTGACTGTTTTGCTTAATTACTAAAAAAAACTTTTCCCACAGACTTATGGCTGAGTTTTGAGGGTTTTTTTTTTTTTTAATAACAAGGGCTTGTCTTGGAAGTTTACCGACTTCTGTCTCTTTCTGTCTCTCCTCCTCTGTTTGTCCTGTTTCCCCCTCATACCTGCCTCTCTGTCTGCAGTACCTGGCACCAGAGGTCCTTCGTAAGGAGCCGTATGACCGCACGGTGGACTGGTGGTGTCTGGGAGCGGTGCTCTACGAGATGATCTACAGCCTGGTACGCCTCGTTTGCTGTTTTGAATTTATTTTGAGCCGATAAGTGCATGAATTTGTGTGAACTGTCCATTCTCAAGTGTCCAGTGATATTGCGTGTGTCTCTCTGCAAGTATGTATATGTGTGTGTATGTATGTGTGTGTGTGTGTGCACATGTATATTTTCCATGTCCACTTCTCAGTGAATTTGTGTTCCCTGTCCCTCCTCCAGCCTCCAGAGTCCACTGTCCATTCATATAGACACCAATATCAAATTTTAGATTCCTAACTACATGTTATATATTAGCAATTATTGCAATCAATCAAAAATGTTTCTTAGTTATCTTGTTCCTTAGCAGTCAACATGTGGTAACTTTGGATGCACTGTATGAATTCCTGTGTATATGACTTGCATAATAGAGCTGGGCAACAATATAATTTTATTATTTTTATTATTTTATTACTATTATTGCTTATTGTCTTTCTGTGGAATCACACAGTGATTGTATGATATCATGACACACAACTCTGCTGTCTAAGCTCATATTAACAAGTAAATATGTATTTATGAATAATGAAAAAGCGTGAAACATTGTAAGGAGTATTTGAAATAGTTTTGTTTGATGCCACATCTAACATTACGGTTTGATTTAATGTGACTTTGCATACAAGTAACGTCATGATATCTGTTTTATTTTATATTCCAGCCTCCGTTCTACAGCCGCGACGTTGGAGAAATGTATGATGGGATCCTCCACAAGCCGCTCCCGCTGCCTCCTGGGAAATCTGACAGTGTGTGCTCCCTGCTCCTCGGCCTCCTGCAGAAGGACCAGCACCGGCGCCTCGGGGCCATCGCTGACTTTGTGAGTGTCCAAATGTAAAATATCAAAGGTGGATCGTCCTCTTGCACAAAATTAAGAGTTTTTTATTAAATGTACAAATACTTATTTTTCTGCTATTTTTTCCCCCTCGTCTGCACCGCGCCCCTTTGACAAAATTTGGCAGAGGACAAAGTGTGACTTTAGTAGGATGAACAGGGTCCCCATTCTGTGTCAGATATAAAAGTCCTCGACTTTTCCATGACTTTTCATAACTAACATGTTGACTTTTCCATGATGTTCAGATTCAGAGATCTTACTGAAGTTTATTTATCTGTTTTAGTCTGCGGAGGAAGTGAACATAACATAATCACAATGGAAAATAAATATTAAATTTGGTAAATAACTAGTTGCTGAGTTTTTGAGGCTGACAAAATTCTGTGATATTCCATAATGAGTCCCAAATATATTAAGTCCCATGACTTTACTTTTCTGGATTACACTTTTCAAACTTCTGAACTGAACTGCTACAGGCGAATATTTTCACTCTCGCTATTTTGTGTCCATAAATAAATCATGCATGATTATCAGGAGGGACAGGTGTGAAAATGAAAAGCAATCAAAGCATATTGTATGATTCCTCGTTCCTTTTATTTTTTTTACAGTTAGAAATAAAGAACCACGTCTTTTTCTCTCCAATCAACTGGGACGACCTTTATCACAAGAGAATCACTCCTCCTTACAACCCCAATGTGGTGAGTCACACACACACACACACACACACACACACACACACACTGCTCTTGTGTATAAATACATCACGTAGTACAGAACCAGTTAAAAGTTTACAGTAAAGTAAATACCCAGTTTTTTCTATTTAATCCAAACTCAGGAAATCTAAGATGCATCACTTCCTGTGCAGCACACAATTTTACCAGCCACCAAATCCAGACTTAAACAATTTGATGTTATGTCAAATGTGATTAACTATCAATATGGACATTTGTTCATATAAAAATCTGGCAGATTATTACCCAACAGCTTAGGTTTGCTGAATTATTCATGCCTTCTTTGTCTGTTATCCTCCAGAAAGGTCCAGCGGACACTCAGCACATCGACCCAGAGTTCACCAGAGAGATGGTTCCCAGCTCGGTGAGTCGGACCCCGGAGCTCAACGCCAGCACCGGCTCCAGCAACGCCTTCAACGGCTTCTCCTACGTCTCCAATGAGGACAGCTTCCTGTGAGGCGGGATGGGCCTGTCATTGTCAGACACAGCTGGGCAAAACCTAGATCATAAAATGTTTCCCGTATCTGAACAACAAGGAGGTGGTTGATTCGGTTTGGCTTGAGGGTGATCACGCTCTACCTCTTTTCAGGCTAGATCGTCTGAAAAGGGAGAGCACTTCATGTTCAGTCGTAGCCACTTATGTCTTAGCAGTGCGTCATGAATAATTTTACAGATTATTCACTTTGGCAGTTTAGTGAGACTTGTGAAAACATAATGTATAAAGTTGGAGTCTTATGATGGCTACGTAAACTATAATTCAAATATGGGAAGCATTTTGTTTAGTCTTTGTCTTCTGCCCACTATCAGACAGGAAACAAGCAGCCTTTTACCATCATGGGAGAATAACCTGAACATACAGAACCACCAGCATTAAGATCATCTTTAAGATGTGGAGCAAATGTCATCATGCCATTGATTTACAATGGCATGACGACGATGTTAAACTGGACTCACACTTAAACTGAAGTTAAACTGGACTTTCATTTCCTTTTAACACAAACCTCGTCTCTGTTTGATGGAAAAACTTGTCTTCCTGTGCAAATCCAGATTTAGTACAATCTTGTGAAACTTGTGAAAAAAATTAACATGTTTTTTATGATTTAACACCAACTGGGTTCACCGGTGCTTTGAACCGAGGATCTTTTCAGCCAGGAAACCAACAGAAAACTGCTGTTTGACTCAGGGACTTGCGTCTGAAAATGTGTTTGAAAAGTGAATTTGTGAAGTTGTGACCCAAACTGCAGCTTTAACAGTGCTACATAATACTTAACATCAATAAATCACTGCCACATTACCTTCAATAGATTATCATAACAACATATCACATAAGTGTGATAAATAATAATACTAACATTAGTGATAAATAATCCCCCCCAAATTTAAAAATGATTAAAAATGATTATGCAGAGGCTACCAGTTGTCGTGACCATGTTTTTACTTGTTTATGACTTTATGCCAAGGCTGCACGAATAATGTGACAATGATAAATTGATGTTTAAAAATGCACTATGTAGTCCTTTTAAAAATGAGTCAACTGCATAGCACTCTCCACCTCTCTGGCTGTTTGTTGTGTGTGTTTTGTTTTATTTTATTTTATTTTGTGCATTGTTATGTGGGACTGTCCTCCAACACTGTTATCTGGAGATGATTGTAGCGTGTAGATAGTAGACAATGATGCTGATTCATTTTGTTTCTTGACGTGTGAAGTCAGCGGTAAACAGCTAATGTTGTGTGTGATGTCTGTAAATACGGAAGCAGCTTGACGTTATGATGGTGTAATAATGTAATGATATCACAGTACACCAAGAAGTGCCTCTCTGCCTGACAGAAAAGTAACCAGAAGCCGATGATTGAAGGTGCTTGGTGTTGGTGCAGTCTGAAAACGAGTTAAAATCAGTTCTCAATTTAATACAATGTCTTGTATTGTTTTATTTTATGATCTCATGCTTTTTTTTTTTTTCTAGTAATATTATATTTGATTTTGAAACTAGTCGATTTAAATTCCCAGCAGACAAAAGCCCCAGCACTGACAAGAAAGGACAGCTGCCATACAAAATGAATGCTATTTTTTCAGATGCTTTTCCATAAAACACAGAAAATGAACAGGAAATTGGCAAACAACAAATTTCACAAACTGTGTGTACATCGGTATAGTGCATGAAACACTGCATTGCACCACCGTCCCCCCTCTTGTTCCACCACTCGCCTTTTGAAGCTGTAATCATGCGTGCCAAGCTGTTTTTCCCTGCCTGGTCCTGTAAACACACAGGGTGACATTAAAGAGTGTCGAGTCACGCTGCCAGCATCGGCGTCATAGGTGGCTGATGTCGACTGAAGCAAAGATCCTCATCTGTATGTGTGTGTGTAAATAAAAAACTTGTCAATAAATCACACAGCTGTCAAAACATTTACATGTTCTTTTGGATGAGCGGTTAATTATGTGTAACGGAAACGTTTTATGTAAGTAATTAACCTTTAGGGTTTAGAGCCTTGCTCCAAAAAAAAAAAAAAAAAAAAGTGTTGACTATGTTAACAGAGGGCAGCACACCTCAGTGATGGCCTGGAGTGAAATGTGACAAATACAGACACATGATGGTTTTAAACAGCAGGGATAGATCTAGGCTATCAAGCTGACATTGACCATTCAGTATATATATTTAAAAAAATAATAATCATTTGCCAGGGAATGTTGTGCTGATATAATGGAGGTATAGATATGATTTTACTTCACAAACTCTGGGTCAGTGTATAAAATCTGTAATAAAACCTGCCTCCCAATGCCTTAATAAGAATTAACACAGAATTTTATTAGAAATGGTTTCAATGGAGATTCGAGTCCCATCATGGTCTGCTTTTTTGTAATTTTTTATTTTTTGGGAATGCAAAATGATAAATTTACATACATACGCTAGTGGTGCAATAACCCATTCAGTTTCTATGGTTGAGTCCTATTTGACAGTAAATATGTCAGTCATGCACTATTTGGTTTTACAGGCCATATTCAAAGCGGACACCTGTGGGAGGGAGGTAAAATAATGACTTTACATGAATAACTTCACACAGTTTATGGATGTGTTAACTCAAGGTGTAGAAATCTATTATGCAATGCAGTGCAATACTCTACAAATATTATGAATGTTGTTTTTTCATTATATGTTCCCTGCTAAACTCAGTAGCCACAATCACAAAGTACATCATCATGTGGTATGCTTACACATGAAACGCCAACTGCCGAAATGAATGTGTGTGTGTGTGTGTGTGTGTGTGTCAACAAACTCGGTTGTATTCATCCATGAACAGTGCCAGGTTAACTTCCGAGTGGAATTACTGTATGGCAAACAAACAACAGGAGAGATTAAAAACTACAAGCTCTTGAATTTCTGTTGACTCAGATATCCTGGATTTGCTGAGTCGGGCTCATTCCGTGCTGAACAATGAAGGAAAAAGGCCACCCCCGGATTCTCTCACACTATTATATAATTACATGTTATATATGTCAGGAGCTACTTTGTGATTACATTTTTTTGTTGCTGACCTTAATGCCTTTCCATAACCCCTAAAGAACTTGTTGCGATCAATATGAGTAGGTGGAGACAGCAGTAGTGATATTAATAGCTTTTCCCCAGAAAGCTATAAAAAAAAAAAAACTTTTGTCCTTTGATTCTGAATGCTCACCACTTCTGTTTTAATTTGATTAAAAACTTTGCCAAACTGAATTCATTCATCTATCCTATACAGGCTATATATGACGCTCAAATAAATGCATTCATCCATGCCTACATTCAACCCTCAGTAAATAGATTTAGAAAATGCATATATATATTTATTTGTGACAGTTTCATAATTTGGGTTTGTTTCCTCACATGCATCTGTTCCAGGCAGTGTGGGGTTTGGCACGGGACAGCAGGGACACCCAGTCCTGGGAGACACTCTTAGCCTGTTTGGCTCCTTGGACATATTTGTAATTAAATGTCACAATCAGTTCAATCATCACAAAGTCAGCCTTAACTCGCTGCACAACTGTTTCTCCAAGCCAGCTGAAAAACACACAGTAACAAACAGGATGAGAACCAGGTGAGAAAAGGTTAACAGCTGTACAAATAAACCATATTTGAGGCTAAAATAGTCTTGATAGAATACCCCAAAACTGGCTGATTGCTCGTGCATATTTAACTATTTTGACAGAACAGGTTCTCAGATACTTAGTTTGGCTTAAGAGAGTTATAAAACCTGCATAAACAATAGGCTGGATCCATATTAGATGCATGAAACCTGCACCTTCTTTTATTGCAAAGTGGTTCATGTCCTGACTCATCATCTCCACCCGGTGGTAGCCTAGAGGGGATTATGTGTTATGTCTGTATCTGTCTGCAGCTAATTTTGCACACTACTGGGTCTATCAGCCTAATATTTTTGGTGCACACTTATGACTGTATGATCAATTAAAAAAGTGGTGAAAAAGTGTATTTCTGTGTGCGTGTGTGTGTCCACAGGTAACTTCATATACAACTGATCCTATCAACCTAATATTTTTGTGCACAGAGACTGTACTTATGATGATTATGAAATAATAACTGTGAGGCTTCAGGCTGAACCCAGACAGCAGACTGTTATTGCAGCCAACACTGTTCATGGCAGCACATTGTTGTAACACAAACCCTAACAAGAGTGAAGCAGAGGTCGTAAAATTGGGTTGGAGGTTGATACGGATGAGGAAATTGCATTGCTGAGTGAGGCTGGTGGCTTTCATTGCTGTTGCAGACAGATTCGACTTCTGGGAACAGATCCTGTGTAGAAATGGGCTGACTGGTCCTTCTTACTGGGAGGCCAAGTTGAAACGAACGACTTACAAAGGAATCACAAGAAAAGGAAGGACAGGACATTTTTTAAGTTTTTGAATTTTCCAGGTGTTTCCAATGACTGGAAACCTAGTCCATAAATTTCCAGGTTTTCCAGGACACATGAGCACCTTGGTGTTACAATAAATGGATGAAAAAGTTTCAACAGATGATTTTTGCCATACACTGAAGAGGAAGAGGGAAGGGCACTGAGAACAGAGAGAGATGACAGGAGGAGTAAGCAGTGAAAGAGGGTAGAAAGGATTATACACTTATTACACAAACTAATAAGCCAACAATATTCACAGGAATCATTCTACAATTTGGTTTCAGTCAACTAGCCGTTATTTTATTTATTTATTTATTTCTTATTGGCATGAAGAAACAATAGACTGACATGATGTCAGTCTCAGGTGGAAATAAGTGTTGTTGTTTTTTTGTTTGTTTGTTTTGTTTTGTTTTGTCAAAGACACACAAAAATACAGATTTGTTAAGGTAGTGAGAGATATTACACAGAATACAAACACTCAATGAAATTAAATGAGAATCAAATAAATATCTTACAACACGGCCTCTTTTAACTTTGTCCACCTCGGCTTAACTAACACTTAACTTAACCTTAACTAACTAAATTGTTCATGCATGACTTTGATTCGCACTGGAGCCACCCATGCTAAAAGGTAAGCAAACACGCTGTATTTCTTATGTTGAAAGATGGCTTATTATTGTAGTTTTATTATGACAGTAGAGCAGAGCAGGTGGCATATTTAATCAGTCAACAGCGTTTAATACTGGAGGGTGCAGGTCCATGCAGCTTTACATCTCTGCCCATTAATTCAACACCCACAGTGGACAGGGCGCCCTGACGGGTGCTGCAGTACACATGCACATGAACAAATGCAGAATAGCATTTATACACGCATACACACACACATACACGCACACACACCTAATTACCACGACAGATTGATGATTAAGTAATTATCTAATGAAGACTAAAGGAGAAGACAAGAGGCCAATCTTACATCAGTTTTTGGGTGTCATTCCTCATCATTTTCATCTCTCTGTTTACTTTTAATTTACTGCCAAATAAATGAGAAACACACTGAACCTAAAGCACACATATATGAAAATTTTCCCTATTCTTTACTCTTAACCCATCCACTGACTATTAAACCAACCTTATTACTAGAGAGGTCTGCATCTTTTAGTGGTTTCTGTTCTGTTGGAGACATCAGACACCGACAAGATATTACAGTCAAAGTTCACATATACATTCACACACAAAGTGCTCCAATCTGTATTTCATTTCATCTGTGGAGAAAAGAGCATGGAGTCTATCACCATCACCTGCTCACATCCCATCAGGAGGGAGAGAGAGAGAACCGAGATGTGGGGAGGGAAAGAAAGAATAAAATGGGCAAAAGAAACAGAGGTTGGGGAAGAGAAAATAGGGAAGAAGCTATAATGATAATGAGAGGGTATGATAATTAGAGAGAAAGAGAGAGAAAAGAAAAAATGGGAAAGTGGAGGATCCAGGAGGGGAGTTAAAGTTTGGTTGTTTGTCCTGGGGCGATACAGTTTTAGAAGCTCATTTGTTTTTATCTCACTTTCACAAATAATGAAATCTGTATGTCCTCTCTGATTTTTTTCCATCATCAAATCTTCTCACTGTGCATCTGTTATTGCTTCACCTTTATGTTTTAGCGCACTGAAAACTGATTTAACTATAAACAAAACACAGGGACTGCAAGGTGTATTCATCTAACCAGAAAGCAGTCTATTGTCGATTGTTTTAGTTTTGCAAAGCTGGTGAAGAAAACGTTGTTTTCCCCACACTTAAAAAAAAAAAAAAAAAAAAAAAAATCAACTGTTCCTGAACAGGTGCAGATTCACCTGCATGAAGACAGAAGAGCTCTCTCTACTGTACTGTAGAACTGCTCCACCTAGAGGTCAGGAGGAGAAACACAACACATTGACGTTACAAGCCCTGGTCAGGGTGTTTGCACTGATTGTATTCACCGGCACACCTTATACCTACAAAATTACAATATAATCAAGGTTATGTAGTGTGTGTTTGCACACACACGTGTATCTGCTTGTGATGCATTTGACAGACAAGAGAAACAATATGGTTTTATGAGTCAGCGTCCTCTTGTTGAAAATTAGGGTTGAATAAGATTATGAGGATCTACACAGCCAGTGGTAGGCTAAACAAGAGGATTCAAGAACAGAATGAAACTATGGAAACTATGGCTATGGACATGAATTTGCAGCTTACTGGCATTTGCTACTTTCACATGTCCATCTATAACCAGACACTGTAGTCATTGTAACCTGAAAATATCTTATCAATATTTTTTTTCTCCTTATAAACCTTATACTGATCCATATTTCTTTTTGGTGTGGCAGCAACGTCACCTGTCAAAGTACAACAAATGGACCTGGTTCATGAAGCAGCTTATTCAAAGTCTGTAAGCTATTTCACCTGCTTTTACACCTTTCACTGACTCCACCTATTGCCACCTAAGTTTATTTTTACAGTCAATATGAATCTTTTACACCATTAAAACATCTTCATTCACATTTGAATAAAATTAAAACTTGACTTATGTAATGGTGTCTTGGATTTGCAAGATGTACTGCAAAAAATAATACAAGGATACAAGGATACAAGGAAGTTTATTTGTCATTATACAACAGGTTGAATAATGAAATTAAAGTGTGGTTCCCTCTTGATTGATTAATTGATTGTATAGAAAATAAAATTATTAAACATGGAGGAGTTCAGATGGTGCATTTAGTATAATATAATAATGTATATTTAATAAAATGAAAACATCATCAGATTACATATCATTAGTACCATCTGAATAACATTATACTTACACTTACACTAAAATAATTTTCCACTCCATACACTTTAAAATAGTCAAATAAATGCAAAAGCATCATTTCATTGCAACAAGTTGACGTTACCCAACGTTAGCTGGCTAGGCTAACAACAGTAGCATAATTTAGTTAGCCATCTAAGTGGCCTGCGTAGCTGAACTAACCACTAAGCTGCATTTTAGAATTTGTAACTTTGACCAGCTATTGTCAAGGATACTTTCAACAATTTACAACAATTTTCAGCGAGATTATAAGACAGCACAATGCCAATGGAAAGGATTTTGACATCCATGACTCAACAATTTATTAGCCAGTGTGCTAATGTAGTTAGCAGTAGCTCTCTGCCTCTTGAAAAGATGGAGCAACGTTCATTATTCTCGCTAAACTGTCTATTATACTCTATTTTGACGCATGGAAAACATAGACACATCATCCATTACTGGTTAAGTGGGGAAAGATTTACTTTTAAAAGTAGGTATTCTGAGTTAACGGTAGGGGACACTGTCACAAGATGATCAACACAAAGTTACCGGACCAACGTCTGCGTAGGAACAGCCGTTGAAATGACTTGAAGCCGGTAGCAACGGTCACATCGTTTCCGGGCGGCATATTTTTTTTTACCTAGGTAAGCGAAGGAATTTTTCACATTTTGAGTAGTCATTTGGATCATTACTTATGGTTAGAATTAAGGTTGGGGCAAGGGTCACCATTATGCATCATTTGGTTGTGGCTAACATTAATGAAAGGCTATAGAGAGTGAATACAGGTCAGTTAAAAAAAATCCCCCGCTGTGCTAAGAAAAAAAGTTCCCTTCCGTGCGGGGGGAGGGGAGGGGGTGTTGTCGCTGTGCAACAGTAGTGATCTTGAACAGACCTTTCTCTCTGTCCCGGGAAACATACTGATACAACTGGACAAGTTCTAACCTTAACTGTCTTCTAACGTCGCTACATCTCAGGCACCCATTCAGTCAACATTCAGCTTTATTAAAACCCTTTATTTATTTCTTACAGACACACAGTTTCTCTCGGCGTTACATTATTTACTGGCCGCGGTTCCTCCCACAGCAGAGACAGAAGAGGCATGTCGCGCGGGTAAGTGTGTGAAGCATTACCTGACTTTAAAAGATGTGTTCAGATTTGTGCCATGATCACTATGGGATCTATTTCACAGGTATTTAATCACTGTTACAGGGCTGCATCTTGTAATTATTCGCTAATATTGTCCAACCGATCGAGGCTGGAGGAGTGAGAGTGAGTCGGTTTTCCTCCATGTCCGTTTGAAAACCGTTGTGAAACCGTTGCTCTCATGTTGTGGTAGCATTTTAAAACGGCTGGATCCGGCTGTACTTCAGAAGCAGTTGAACAAAACTGAGCTTTAGGTGGGTTATTCACATTCTGTCCCTCTCTACACTTTTATGTTGCATTTTGCAGTGAAAAACAAATAAACTCCTGGATATAGAAATTATTTTTTGTCAGATTTAAAAAGTAAGACAGTGTCAGGAGCAGTTGCGCCTAACCGCCGCTAGGGGCTCTCTTGCCTGCTGCATTAACAGTCACAACGGTCTGCTAGCTTTTAGCCAACTTGGCACATAGGTTGTAGTGCTTTTTGGTTTAATCGCAACATTATTATGTAAATGGTAGCGCAGTGTAAAGTTTTGTGTTGTGCCGCTGTCTTCAGTTGAATGGTGCCCACGTTACTCTTAAAAGCTAGTTACTATCAGCTTGTTGTTAGCACCAGGGAGGTTAGCATAGCTAGCTCCTGTTGCACAACATGCCTGCTGGAGTTGGGTGAAGGGAAAGTTAACTATATGAACAGACTTTGTGCATTATTTTCATCGAGACAGGCTGCGGGCATGTGACGATCTGGGTCACTTGTGTCTTCATCCTTCTTTGAGGTGGCTTAGTTTTCCTTCAAATGACCTTTTTGCTCCACAGCAGCGGCCAGTCCGTTGCTGTAAGATGTATAATTATGCTACATCAGTGATTTGAAGAGAGAAACCACGATTTATCCTTTATGATTAACCTGCAAAATCGAATGAAAATTGTTCGTCAGTTTCCATATAATTTCCAAATTACTGGATAATTTCTTTTTTTAGTTTAGTTTTTAGTTTTAGTTTGTTTATTTCAGACATGTCCAAAAAACAAGACTACTATGCATTAATGAAAAAAAAAAAAAACAAAACAAAACAAAAAACAAAATGTACACATCTATAGATAGATAGAGAAGCAAAAAAATAAATAATAATAATAATAATAAAATAATTAAATTACAAGGCAGATCTAGCCAAAATACATAGAACCCCATTAACATGTCTGAAAAGGAGTGGGAGGAAGTAAAACTTATCTGAACCCACCCCCTCTTAATGATCCATCCAAAAAAACACTACATCATATCACCACCTTTTGATATCGCAGAACACTAAACTCATACACACAATAAACACATGTACATGCATCTCACACACAGACATATTACATACATACCTTGAATACAACAACAACAACAACAACAACAAAAAAAACATCAACCAAGCAGACAAACAAAACAAACAAAAAGAAATGAAAATAAATAACCAACTCTTAAACTGCATCATGGAAGAATCTGTATCAGGCAAATTCATCTTGTCTTCAGTAACAAAACAGTAAAACTGTTTGTTAATTGAACTTATTAAATTTTATTGTAGCATCAGTTTCATATCTAAATTAAAGGGAAAAGTTAGAACAGTCACAAAATGAACCCTTTTATTAGTTACCATGTTCCCTCCGCACTGGGCCAAGCATGTAGTAGTTACCTTAATACTTGACTGCAGTGCTTCAGAAAAAGATGGCTTGTCCAAAAACTTAAATTTAGTTCATAATGGTATTTTAAAAAGTCTTTAAAAGCATTAAATTTCATTCTCTGATACCCATAGACACTCTGAAGTGAACCATATTCATATTTCCAGAACCCCCGATACTCTCATTCAGCATTATACTTTTGAATTAATTTATTTTAGATTGCACTTGTGGTGACCTCTGTTGGATGATTTCTTTCACATATTGATTGATATCTCAGATGCCTTTGCTCCAAAGGGCATTTAAAAAATAAATGCCAAGTAACTAATAGGGAGTTTGACCAGTCTTTGCTTTCAGAGCAGCTTTAGTCCTCCTCAGGATGATGTCATACAAATCCTGTACAGTGTATATTGGGATACTGGACCTTTATTGATGCAGGAAACACTCTCTCTTGATGCAGTTTTGTTTTATTTTGTTTTCTGTGTGGGCTGAAGGAGGTGGAAATCCTGTCATGAAGATGCAGGGATGTCTGTGGAAGGCTGTTGAAGGATGTTGAAGGCTGTTGAAGGATGTTAATTAAATGGCCCTTAAATTTGTTTAGCAGTACATTCTTAAGCTTTCTCCAAACATGGACCTGTCTGGCTGTAGGGAGAAGGGTGAAAGACGGCTCATCAGACTGTATTACTTTTATTGACCATTCAGGGGAACAGCTTGTATGCTCCTCACACTAGGTTATTCCTCTTTGTGTGTCACCTCCTATTTGCACGGGCACTGTTCATGTAAACCTAATACTATGTAATTGTAAGCTCCATAACAATAATAGCATGCAGTGACATCGGCAGAAATGTACACTGTGTTTCTGTGTTTTGAAAGTGTTTAGGTGTGTAATCTCTTTGGTGTGTCACATTCTCACATTATCTTTCATATTATCTTGGTAATTCAGTAGTATTTGTTAGAACCTCCTTGTCAGTTCTGTTCCCTTTACTGAAACTTGTTTTCACTTGCGTGTTTTCAGCATGGAAGGAAATGTGGAAGATACTCTGTGCATGGATGCCGACTCAGAAACTTCAGAGAAGGATGGCAACAAGGTTAAAGTCAGGTGGACTCAGGAGGAGGTGAGTGAAATGAATAATTATTAATTATTGCTTCTATAACACCTTGACATTTATATTTTATTTGTGTAGGTGCAATCGTTATCCAAAGCAACACACCACTATTTAGTATTGCATGAAAGTAGCGCAAAGGACAAAAATACAGTCTTGAGCTACAGCCGAAGGGCAATGGCATACCAAAAAACCCAACTTGATAATGAGTTGTACAACAGCAGGATGGTGTATGCTGCATTAATTACACCCTCCTCCCAGGTGTGTGTGTGTTAACCACAGCTTTTCCCAAAATAAACCAAATACTGCCTCCATAATTCTAAAAGGCTCAAAATATAGTGACCTATCTATCTGCTGAAGAAAAGGCTAACTCAGTTTAGCTATCTCTATCAAAACAGATGAAAATATGACCCAAATGAGCAAAACACTCCTCATTCAACACTCACTTGGGGTGTAGTATATGTTCATTAGAAAAGGGTATGCATGCTCAGCAAACATCTTTGTGTCACAACACATAAAAAATACAGACTTCTTTTCTGGGTTGAATTGTTCTATCTAGGAATCTCAATTCATATCAGAGCTGGTGAAGATTATACTGTGTCTAAATTGTTTTCTTTGAATGTGCAGGATGAAAATCTCAAAATCCTTGTCAGCAACTTTGGAAACAAAGATTGGAAAATCATTGCCAGCTTCTTACCAGTGAGTATTGAGGAGAAAAAGAGTTTATGTGTTGCCATGTTTGAGGTGCTTCCATCCCAGTGGCCTCAACAGCAACATGAGTGCCTACATCATCTGATCAAGAGCAATCTCAACATGAATTCTTCTTCCTTCCATATCATACATAATTTTTTATGATTCATGAAATGGTGTGTTATCAGCATTGGTGCAGTACTTATATGAAGGCCTTACAGCAAGATATTGTAAACCATTGCATAAAAGCAAATCTGTGTAAGTTCATTCTAAGAAGGGAATTAAGTAAAGATGAATTCATATAACATTTATTTTTGCTGCCACAGGGGCGGTCAGGATCCCAATGTATGTTCCGCTGGAAAAAACACCTGGATCCTGACTTGGTCAAGGGTTGCTGGACCAAAGAGGAAGATGACCAGGTGAAAAAAGACACACAGCATCTGATATAGACTTGGCTCAAAAACGTTTTTTCATTTAAGTGCCTGAAGATAAGACCAGCAGCTTAGACAATCGCAGGAACTTACTTGAAAGTCAGTTAGAAAAGCAATTTAGGGAGTAAGTGTTTAATGGAGAGAAAATTTTGATGTTATGCAGCCTTTTTCATATGTTCACTCTATTGTAGATAATTGAGCTTGTGGAGAAATATGGTACCAAACACTGGTCTATGATTGCCAAGCACCTGAAGGGGCGGGTGGGCAAACAGTGTCGGGAACGCTGGCTCAACCACCTTGACCCACTTGTCAAAAAGTCCTCCTGGACCAGCGAAGAAGACCTCATCATCTACAAAGCTCACAACATTCTGGGAAACCGGTGGGCTGAGATCGCCAAGCTGCTCCCTGGAAGGTGGGTGGTCAGGAGTGGGAATCACCACCTGTCCTACGTTACGATATTGCGATAATATATACTGCAATTAATTACCTTTTTTTTTTTTTTTTTTTTTTTTTTTACTGCAAACTATGTCCCCAAAGGAAAAATACATCCTACTAGATTAAACAGGTGTTAACCAAGTTTTCAGTCTGTTCATCTCACTTTACTCATTTATACTGCAGCAAAATAGTATTGTCAATCGGACGGTGTGACCGCACTGTTATAAAAAAGATTTTTTTTGCCACCCCAGCAGATAGCAGCATTTATTGAATGTGACAAGCTGTATGAGGGGCAGTTAAAAAATGTGAGAATGTATCCATCTGACCTGTTGAGTTGCCATAAATTACAAGAAAGGATGATGCAGAGGTGTTAATGCTCATTCTCAATCCCTCTGGCAGGACGGACAATGCAATTAAGAACCACTGGAACTCCACCATCAGACGCAGAGCAGAGATGGGATTATTCAATGAAGAGGCTGAGAGTATTTCTCTTGATATTCAAGAGTTTGAGCAGGGAGGGGTATGCTTCTCAAACATCACTGAGATTAGCTCATATCACAAATAGTCAGAACTGGGACACATAGTATTAGCAGATAATTTTAATGCTTTGTGTTAGCCTATTTTGGTGCTTTGTTGGTGAAATTTGGTGCATAGGACATTGTGATGAATGCCACAATGCTTGGACAGTCACAGTAAAGTATTTAAAGGTCCCATATTATGCAAAATTCACTTTAGCGTGGTTTTCTAACAAAAAAGTTTATCCTCTCGCTCTCTTGCTTGCACCACCTTTAAGAAAATGTGTGCTCATACAGGCCAATTGGAGCTTTTCCCTGCATGACGTCAATAAGGGAAATAACACCTCCTCCATGTTGGTGCCACCGCCCCAGATAAATGTTTGCCCTGCCCTCAAAAACTCCCCTTGCAAACGCCGCTCCGATAAAACAGTCATGTCGAAGGTACGAGCAAAGCACTGCAGCTGCTTTGTTGTTGGCTGCACAAACGAGCACAAAAGTCTATTTCTACCTCCTTCGTCTGAGGTTTTGAAGACCCAGTGGATTAATTTTATTTTCGATGGAAATGTACCCACAACAATTCCTAAAATGTTGTATGTGTGTGCTCACCATTTCACTGCGGACTGCTTTCTCAACGAGGGCCAGTACAAAGCAGGATTCGCTAAGAATCTGAAGATAAAGCATGGATCGGTACCAGCTGTCCGTGACCCAGCTACAAACGTGGGAGCTGTAAGTTTTACCACTTTATGTTGCTTTACTGTAAAAGCCCATTTAGCGTGACAGCCTGCTGAATGTGGTTTTAGCATGACAGCTAACGTAAGTTACTGTTGGTAACATAGTTTCCTTATACTAGTCAGGTTAATACGTATCAGTAAAAGCTGTGTGAACATATATGTAATTTGAAGCTAGCTTTATACATACAGCGGTATTTGTAATTTGGATGTATGTGGCCACATCACGGTGGTTTCTGTGTAACTAATGTTGTATCACAGGGTAGCTAACGTACTCATATGGACGCTACGTCCGCAGTCGCCATTAAAGTGAGTGCTACCACATGTTAGTGCTTGATAGATATCCCCCGTGGTACTTTTCCCGAAAAACTAATGGCACTGGTTGTACGCAGTTCTTCTGCTTGGTATGATCGTGTAACTTTGGTTAGTAACAAGATGCTAACGTTAATTTCAGTAACCTGATGGTAGCCGCAACAGTTGAGGCTAACCTGAGAGGTGTTTGAGTCTGCAAAATCAAGCTGATAAGGCTGCATTCAGACAAAAAGGCTTTGCAGAGATAAGGGCAGGTGTTTGGGCTTGTCATAAATGTTTTATTTCTCGGATTCAATGGTTTTTCGCTACCACCGCTCCCGTACACTGTAAGAATATATGCTGCGTTCCAGGACACCTGTAACTGGTGATTTACCAGTTAAAAGTGGGCGAGGCCAAACCTGTGAATTCACGCCTGTGAACTCGACTGTGCTTAGCGGACTCCAACTTCCTCGTACGACGTCACGCAGTTTGTTTTGTACACAAGAACGGCGGCCCAGCTGGAGATGGTTGTTCTTATCGGTTATGCCTGGAACGGTTTGAAGTCGTGACTCGTGACTTTGAATTCGTGATTCACAGGTACAATAGTCACGAGAGATAACTATAACGTTATTCCACTTTTCACAATATTGCGCATTCACCAAAATAACTCCGACGAGACAGCGGAGACGTAACCGTCAGCAGGAGCTAACGTTACCTAGCTACATGTAAGTAACAGTGTAACAACACACACGAACAAAGTAAAAGGTAAAATATAAAGACACATAATATTTGTAACTAACCATTCAGAAACGTCCTGCTGCAGCTGCAGAGTTTGAATTCCTTCAGGAGCCTCTCCTTCTGGGTCAGATTCTGGATCCAGTTGGTATGGCTGAATCACATCGCTTCTACTAGCCATACTGATACACTTTCTGTAAACATTAGCGCATGGTACGGAGCTCAAGCCACAGCCCCTTCCAGAGAGGGGCGTGAACCAGGCGTGGACAGGTACAGCTCGTTATCATTTAAAGCTACAGGCACAGAAACAGCCTATTCTCAGTAGAGCTCACTAGAGGGAGGTACAGGCTGGCTGAAATCCAGGAACAAACTGGATTTTTAGGCAACAAACTTCAAATTTACTGTTGTGGGACCTCTGAGACCTAATGGCCCTTTCCCTCTAGTATCTACTCGGCTCGACTCGACTCACCTCGACACGGTTTGTGGTGGTTTTCCATTACAATTAAGTAGAACCTCGCAGCGGGTGGAGTCGTCATAGCAAGGCGGCGCACCGTCCAGCTCCCTCTGGATTCTTTGGCTGCCACCAAGCACAGAAAGTCTCCACCTCTTCATTTGATCGCGGTACCGGTTTGCTTGCCATTTTACGACTTTGCCAACTTCAGTGATGATCAATGCGCAAGGTTGCTGTTGCTGTTTTTTTTTTTTTTTTTTAAATGCCGGGTTTTGTTTTCGTGCAAGAGTTGCTCTCGTCACTCCCTGTCCAATCAGTTGCCTGCACAGTGTTTTTGTCACATTTTCGGCTCGACTCAGCTTGCTTGGAACCCCAGCTGAGTAGGTCCTAAAATGGGACCTGCTACCAGGTACTACCACCTAATGGAAAAGCTCTCAAACCGAGTAGAGCCGAGCCGAGTAGGTACTAGTGGAAAAGGGCCATATGTGAACTTGTTGGAAAGGAGTATAATATGGGACCTTTAAAATTCTGTATTGTCTGGTATGGACAGCTTACCTGAGCTGTCCTGATGCTACTGGACCTGATATTTTCATACTACCAATGCCATGTTGTGTTACATAATGCCTAGAATATGTTGCTATATTCAAATGGTTACAATAATGTAAGATGTTTATGTTGACTTGGATTTTTGTCTTGCAGTTGGACTTCAAGTGTGATGTTGTTCTAGACACTGAGCCAATTCCTTCTGAGATAGTAAGACTGCTATAGCTGTTCTTCTTTTCTGTGTAATTGAATTTGTGTTTCATGAATAAGCACAGTAATGATTACATTTCAAATACAGTAGGTTGCAGGTTTCAGCTTTCACATTTAAGTCCTCTTCCTCGCTGTCCTGTAGGTGAGACAAGACAAAGAAAAGAAGCAGGTGCGTCAGAAAGCCAAGCAGAAGGTCGTCCCTCCTCCACAGACTTTGGCATCAAGAAGAGAATATGGCTCTGGCAGCCCCTCTGTCCCCCCCAGTCCTAGCCCCAGTCCCAGCTCCAGCTCCAGCCCCAACCCAGCCATTGCAGCAATAGCCCAGTTAGCGCAGCAGAAGACGCTCACTGAAGCAGCACTGAAGATGATTGCTGAGGACATGCTGCCTCTCAGGTAACTGTCTCCCTGGCCTTGAGCCAGATATTTGACTGCCCTTACTTGGTTATATTCTGTATCCAAACAAGGGGTAAAGTACAGCAAGGTGGCCATTATTACAAAATAAGTGCAAACAGCAGGACTGCGTCATTTTGGCTAAATAATAATCCGCGTTCATTTTTTAAATGTTACGATCACAATCACTAATGAATGGCTGTGAAAGGTTAAAATGCATTTGTATTAAGGCTGGGTGATATGGACAAAATCAAATGATGACTAAGCAGATAGTAGAGACAATTAATAGAACAGCTACAGCAGTCTAATAAGTCTTTAAAAACAGGAAAAGAAATCACTCATCACAGTATTTCAATATTTGAAATCCCAGATAATATCCATTTTCATTTCACAGTATCACTCAGCCCTAATTTTTAATGTGTTGAAAAATAACATAATTATGTTTATGAACCGAATTGGGAAACATCCGGTCTATCATCCTCTCTTTGTTCGTCTCAGTTTTGTGGAAGGCACAGGCTTCAGGTCATTCATGAGCACCATTGGCCCTCAGTACAGCAAGCTATCCCAGCGTGCTGTGGGGCTGCAGCTCTATGAAGATGTGGAGAAAACCATCAAGCCTCAGCTCATCCGTGACCTCAAAGCCTGCCTCGCCAATGGCAAGGAGGGTGTCATTCATGTCACCTATGACCTTTGGGCTGGTGCCCATTCCCAGCCAGGAGAGGAGCCCATTGTCGCTGTGCAGTTCCACTTCATCAACGACAGTTGGCAGATCCGCCGTCCCTCCGTGGCTTTCCGTCACCTCAGCTACAAGAACCTGAGCGCTTCTGTGGCCCAGGAAGTAGAAGGCGTGTTGCTGAGCTATGGCATCTTCCCCCAAAACATTGGCTACATCCTCACCAACCAGGCCAAGGAGGCCATGGCAGCGAACAAGCTGTTTTGTGATTACAAGGTCATGTGCACATCTCACAGGGGGGAACCTGATGGAGACGAGGTTGTGGCATTTCTGACAGACCAGCTGCCTGAAACGGAGGCGTCACCCTTCTCAGAGCTGCAGATAGGAACCAGGGCCAGCTGTGTGGCCAAAACACTGCAGCTGGTGATCAAGGAGGCGCTAAAGAACTCCAGGGTTGTGGAGAACCTGCTTTCCCAGATCCACAACGTGGTGGCTTTCTTTAGGAGCAGCGCCTACTGGAGCGAGGTAGGAGAAATAGACAGACAGTCAAAAGCAGATTTTGCAGGTGTATTTTTTACAGTTAAAGGCATGTAACCAAGGCATTGTGACAGCAGGTTTACTGGGCCCAAGTGTTTTTTTCTTTTGATTCATCAGCAGTGTAGAATTCACCTCTAAAGATGCAGCAACAGCTGGATTGTTTTACTTGGTTTTTGTTTTTATTAGCTCTCTGTTTTGCCTTTTTTTTCTTTTCTTTTTTGTTAATAAGCTCATATGCCCTTAGAACATTTTCATAAAAAAGTGTTGTCAGCATGCAGCAGAAGTTTGTGATGTAAGAAGTTAGTGATGATGTTAGTTTGACTGGTTTGAGTGCATGTATAAAATCTTCTGTACTTACTGGGGACAGGGTGTTTCAAGATGTTGTAAAGCTTGTAAAAAAAAATTTGAGTTTTTTTTTTTTTTTTTTTTTTTTTTTTTTTTGCATAATGAATGACATAGACTGAAGCCAACTCAGACATTTTTGGATGGTTTTCACTGACAGTGCATGCTGAAATTACACAAGGAATTATTGTACTTTGTTGTATCTCTAGTAGGGGTATCTCCAAATCTAAAACAGTTTTTTAGGTTCATCCAATCACCTCAAATTCATGACCCAAGAAACTCAAGCAGGTTAGCCTGCTGTTGTGCTTTGCCACCAAGCCCTGCCATACGTAGGGGACTGTGTGTAAATTTTGGCTAACACACAATCACCTGTCCTTGGCTACAGAAGAGGTGTTGTTATAAATGTTGTTAAAATTCAGTGGTGTTCTGTTTTTAAACGTGACCATACCATGTTTTTATTTCTCAGGTGCTGTTGAAAGAGTGCACCTTGTCTCTGTCCCCTCCGTCCAGTAGCTGCCGCTGGAACTCCATGATGTTTTCCATGCGCCGAATGGTGCAGGAGGCTGCCTGGACCTCCATCATGACCCTCCTGGCGCAGGCTCGTATAGAGGCCAAGGATCCAGCCAGCACCCCGCCCCTGGTCCAGGCCAAACGGGATCAGGTGGTTGACATTTTGAGTCTCTTGGAGCCATTTGAGGAAGCCATGCAGGTATGAGACTCATGCACAGAAATGGAAACTAGTGACCACCCACCTTCCTGGCAGCTATCTTTGGGGAACCAATTGAATAACTTAACTGACACCTCCCTTGTGACAAGACAGGTGATATCTGAATCAAGACACAAACTAATTTTGACCACAAGATCTAACTGTGGTTTAGATTGTGAACATTGTAAGACTGGAATTAATTAACTGGAACATTGGATCCTAGTTACTAACAAACAAAACAAACAAACACACACAAACAAACTGTAGCAGAAAGTCACTGATCTCTGGCATACAAGCTCAATCAAGTGATATTAATGGTAAAACCAGCAGTTGTAGCTGCAGTTAGGTTAATACATTTTTAAATCAACCTACTAGATAAGCTGTTGCCATGACAAGGGAACCACATAGAAATACACTAACTTGCTGTGAATCATGGGCCCATGCCGATTCTACTCAGTTCTATTTCTATGGAGTCATGTCTGACAGTTCTGTATATGATACTGGTAATATGCTTTCTGAATTTTACAGAGATCATATGTAATCTTCTCGAATGTGATTACTTGCAATTTGTGATTTGTCAGGTTTTCCATGCAGGAAGATAGAGGGGTTTTTGCACACTCAGACTCCCTCTGTTCATGCTTTCCATGCTTTCCCTGCTTTCCTTGTGTTTAACATTACTACGATAAATGATTGAGATGCTCAAGAAGAAACTTCAGAAACAGTGTCATTGTGTCTGCAGTTATGATCACAGCAAGGGATGGAAATTGAAACAAAAGTCTGTATTGCACTTTAGCCAACATTACACTAAGACAGCTTTGTGCAACATATTTAGAGTTCTGCTGTGCACAATAGATGTCTTGAGGCATTCTTAATATTTTAGGCTGTTTGGTCATGAATTAATTATGAGACTGCAACATTTTGGGAAAAAAAGCCATCATTGTATTTTTTTTGTGAAATTTTCTCCTAAAATATATTTTTTGTTTTAATTTTGGAACTTGACATTATTTATATCATATAATCATATAATGGTTTAGAAACAGTACTGTTTATATTTAATTTATAACCAATCTAGTATTGGTATTGTTGGTAGAAACTGATGTAGATATATTTCCTTTTTGCCAATGCAGGTTCTGCAAGGAAATGGGGTGACTATCTCCTTAATCATACCGTCACTCATTGGCCTGGATAAGACTTTGGAGACCTGTGCCACCAGCTACACCCACTTCACCAAGGCCCTGCGCTCTGGCCTCCACACCCACTTCCAGTCGCTGGTTCAGCAGAAGGACCTGATCCTGGCCACTGTGCTCGACCCCAGGATCAAACTTCAGGTATTGAATTTGGACAGATATATTGGTGTATTCCGTTTTGCATCCTCAAAACACATGATTCAGAAAGTTACAAAGACAGTTACAGAATACTTGCTTTAGAGGAGAAATATGACCCTCCAAAAGCCCATGGAAAATAATCAGTCTGCTTGTCTTTTTAGACTACAGGCAAGCCCCAAAATGGAAGGTTCACTACAACTTACCCAGGAGCCATGAGGAAAACAATGTCTTACTTTTGGAAAGAATGTAAACTGGGTATTCAGTGTATTTTTAAGTATTAAAAATATGTTAGACGAGGGATTATGCTAGGCCAGGGAATGGCATTTCTCTATTATTTGGAATATTTTAGTACTCAGAGACACAGAAGTAACTGAAAAATTGGCATGTGCAGTTACTACTGCACATGTCATAGTGACAGTTTTTTTCCCCCAGTTTTTCCATAGTTGCTAACTAGAGAGTCACTAATCTCCCTTTTTAAAGCTACAGTTCATCTCATACATGTGACCCAGACAAGATGGCTAACACTTTGTACCTCAGCTGTAACATCAATATCCCATTTGTGCTATATGAGTTAGATATATGAGTAAGGTGATGTCTTATACAGATGTTGTTTTCAATAGTGTTTATCCTCCATGTCATTCTATTTTTAAATTGAATTTGTTATAGAACAAATTCAACAAAATTCTAACTCTGGTTTTGATTTTCTTCCAGCCGTTCGCAGATTCCACACAGGAAGAACAAACATTTCTCACAGCTCCGACGAAGTCCCAGGTTCGCTCCATGGTAGAGGCTGCTCTGGGAAACCTGGAGGCCTCAGCTGCTCCCACCACAGAGCCAAGGGAGGAGTGCACAGGTGACGGACTGAAAAACCAGCAGGACAATGAAGGAGAGAGCGAGGCTAGCACAGCAGCGGAACCTTCGAGGCCAGCCCAGATGACATGAACAATGATGGAAGTGGTGGAAACGACATCAAGCGCAAGTCCATTTTCAACTTTCTCCAGCCGCCTGCTAAGACCATGAAGATCTCAGAGCTGGACATGTACCTGTCAGAACCGCTGCTGGACGCTAGCTCCAGTTTACCATTCTGAGAGTGGCTAATCGGGTTTCCCCCAGCGGCAGAACGTTTGCCAGGAAGCTGTGGCCATACCGCCACCTCGGGGGCTTCGACCGGCTCTTTCCCATGGCCATGTGTATTGTTAGGGCCAAGAGGAGCCGCCTGCCCCCTCACACCTCCGAGAGGCTGCTTCTGTACAGAGACTCCCTAAAGGGGAAGAGTGGAAAGAAGCTCAGTGGGGTCACCAAACACTGATGGCTGAAGGAACAATAGTGCCTTGCTACTGTAGCTGTCTTCCATTCAGAGGACGTCCCCGCTCTAATACTCTAATATGTACTTGACATATTTCATGCTGCAGACACTCTGCATCCCTGACTAATATGCATAACGCCTGCATGCCTTATTGAAACTATCCACTCACTGTGAGGTCTGTTGAATAATTTGTGTTATGAATGACATTGAGAATCGGCACGATTAACCCAGGAATGTAATCAACAAGGACAACATGAAAAACAAGTAAGGTAGAGCCGAATGGCAACCACAGAGCTAGCACACACCAAGGACTACAGTTATTCAGGGTAAAAGACAGCTGTGTGCCTTTAAAAGTAGCTGGACTATACTTCTAAAAAATCATTTTTTTGTACTAAGCCGTCTCGTTCCTGTGCAATTGTGTGAACTACAAAGGATTTGAAAAATGAAACCAGAATAGTAACTGCACAGAGGATGAAACAGATCTGCTAGCTGAGGCTTGTGTACCTGCACAGTCTCTGGGTGCCCTCTGTTTCTGTGGTGGTCAGCTGCTTTGGTTCAGAAGATAAAGCATGTGGTCCTTTAGCCCTTGTACACTTTTTAATGATTCCTTTGTATGTCAGAGCTGAGGCTGACAAGCATCCTCAGTTGTTTTTGTGTACGAAGCCTCTGCAGTACATGGAGAGCTGATCCAGGTTATTTAATATGATGTATTACTGTTTAAGGATTTCAAGTTTATAGACGCCCTTCTCTGAAAGTTTGACGAAAATGTATGTTTTCCCTGTGATGTACCGGTGACTGCTGGGATAGTCTCCAGCACTCTCCACAACCCTTACGAGGATAAGCGGTTTAGAAAATGAATGAATTAATGTATGTTTTCCTTGTATTTTTCCTTGTTATTTTTGTAATTCTTGCTTTTTAGTGACCAAAGGCGGCTTTTGAGTGTGTACTCTGTGTCAGTAGCACCTCATCATGGTGCTGGTTAAAAGTGAAAACGTTGTTGTCACAGGGCTGGTCTGTGCTGTAATGTAAGAAATACTTAACACACACACACACATAAACATGGAGGATGCAGATCTGGAGATTACATCTTGCCGGCATACAGTGTTGCTTGAATTTAGAGTTTCACCAACCATATTTTTGAGTGTTGTTACGAATGGTAGATTACATGTAAATAACATAGCTGAGGCACATAAGTCCATGTGTAAAGTGTATTAAAAAAACATCTGCTGTTTTTGCCCAAACACCTCTCCACCTGTTCTCTCCACTTGCCCATGTCAGTCAGTCACATCAGTGAAAGCCCAACAGGTTTCTTGAAGGGGAAAGAGAGGGCTGAACCAAGTGGATGGACTTTTAAAGCACCCAAATGATGAAAAAATATGATTGCTAGTTGTATATTTGTTTATTAATAATGCATTGCATGTATCAGATGAAATTTCATGTTTTTGCTCATGGCAAAATATTTTGCAGTAAAAAGATAAATGTTTCCAATTTTCTGCAGGCCTACTTCAAACTAAAATAGGGCTAACTGCTCTGTGAGTGCTAGTGGAGCTCATATTTCAACAGGCTTGCAGCTGGAAAATGGCTCTGATTTTTGTAGATACACTTCTTTTCTCCCATTATTTATTTAACAAATTGAAAAATACACAGAAAATACCTGTAAGTGTGTATTACAAAATAAAGGTGTTTTTTTCTCTACAACACACTGTTTCTATGGCTTGTTGTTTTCACTTGTGGAAGTACAAGTAAATCAAAACGGGCACTTGAGAAATGATCTTGAGTCCAAATTGGCTTTGGGAAATCAGATTTTTCATTCTATTTTACGAGACAATTGATAATCAATAAATAATAATTTGCTATATAAACAAAACAAATGTTCATAACAATGTAAAATGAGAAACTACCACTAAACATCTCCTTTGAAATATGATTTTCTATCACTGGCTGTAGCTGCCAGCTGTGATTGGCTGGACAAAACCTACGTCACACCAAAACACAACGGCAACGTGTAATTTACTTCCGGATACTAATCTAGATCCCACAAATATTTTTTCAAACGTTCAGACACTGATAACAAAAATAATTTCTGCAGTGATGAACCTGAATCTTTTCCAAACATTTACTTTACCACTGTGTAGATGCAAGTAGTTTTTGGACTCGAAAGAAACAGTAAAACCAGTCATGCTGTTAAAACTAAACGTGAAAATGTCATTCCTTATTTCGAACATGATACATCAAACGTTGATTTCATGGTAAACTTATTGATCCCATATGTTAAATTTAATAAGCACAAAAAAATACAAATAAAATAAAAATAAAACTGTCCATCTGCAGTGTGAACTCTATATTAACGGAGTATATTTTCCCAATGATTTTTATTAGCTTTTTTTCAAATGTATTTTAATTTATATACCTACTTCCTTTGTACAACATGATGTCTTACAATATTTGTATATTTGAATATATTTTCAATAAAGATAAAACCAAAAAAGGGAGGAAAAATCTTAATCTACTTCCGGGTCAGGGTCCCTCCTTTGCCATGTGCACGAAGTTTCCATGGGAGCGTTTATGATGCAGCTGCGGATATAAAACCTCTGAGAAGAAAACAACTCAGCTGTATGCGCTCTCCTCGTTTTCTATTATAATTTATTTCGGAGGAGAAAGCCGGGTCTTTGTCTCCGGTGCCTGCCAAAGCCTTTTCTCCCCGCGGCCTCACAGGAAGTGGAGTTTGAGCCATGGCGCTGTACCTGAGAGCCGCGGAGATCCTGGAGAAAGCCGAGAACAAGCAGGGCGCTCTGAAGACTCTGGTGTACGAGAGCAAGTTCCCCAAGATCAAGCAGCTGTTCGCTCTGGTTTGCGAGACCCACAAGTTTTCCAGCGTCCTGCAGGAGATCATCGAGGCCACCCGGCTGCTCAAACACACCAAGCTGAGGCTGCCGCTGGCCAAGGTGCTGGTGTACGACCTGCTGCTGGGCCAGGGGCTCAAGTGCGGCGGCTCCTGGAAGGCCCTGCTGATGAAGCACCGCTCCCGCCTGCAGGCCGAGCTGGCCCGCATGAAGATCAAACAGAAGGTAAGCAGAAATGAAGACCTGCTGCCTGCCAGCGTCCAGCAGCAGCAAGGCGACCAGCTGCCCAGGTATGTGCGTGTCAACACCCTAAAGACCACCGTGGAGGATGCTGTGGACTACCTGAAGCGGGACGGGTTCACCTACCTGGGACAGGCCAGCAGCTTGGGTGACTTGAGCCTGGCCGAGAGACACTTTGTGAGGGACCTGCACCTGACGGACGTGCTGGTCTTCTCTCCCAAGACGGACTTCCACGACCACTTCCTGTACAAGGCCGGCCACATCATCCTGCAGGACAAAGCCAGCTGCCTGCCCGCCGTCCTCCTCAGCCCCCCCTCTGGGAGCCACGTCATCGACGCCTGTGCCGCCCCTGGCAACAAAACCAGCCACCTGGCAGCTATCATGCAGAACAAAGGGAAGCTGTTTGCCTTTGATTTGGATGCCAAGCGTCTGTCCACCATGTCCACTCTGCTGCTGCGGGCCGGGGTCACCTGCCAGCAGATCTCCAACCAGGACTTCCTGACAGTGGACCCCGACAGCCCCACCTATAAAGATGTGGAGTACATCTTGCTGGACCCCTCCTGCAGCGGATCAGGTACGATTTAGAGTTGCATGCATCAGGTGAATTACACATATTTATCTCGTTATCTCGATATGAACAAACACAATACTGATATCTCAAATGGCAACAATATGGATGATATCAAATTTAGGGACCGTGATTGGTCTGTTCTGATCCAAAAAAATCATCCTGTTGGTGTTATTATGCTGTTAGGGGCTTTTAATGCTGTGGTTATCCTTGGCTGTATTTAAAACAGTCCTGGATCAGTTGAGTATTTCTTTCTCATGTGAGTGTGTGCAGTTTTCCTCTGTTCATCGCTGATGGTCAGTGTGTGTGTGTGTGTGTGTGTTTCAGGGATGGTGTGTCTGCGTGACGATGCCTCCTCCGCCGATAAGGAGAAGCAGGAGGCTCGTCTGCAGTCGCTGGCCTCCTTCCAGCTGCGGTGCCTGAACCACGGCCTGAGGTTCCCCCGCCTGCGGCGCCTCGTCTACTCCACCTGCTCCGTTCACACCCAGGAGAACGAGGAGGTTGTAGCCGCTTGTCTGCGGCAGAACCCCGGCTTCAGGTAGCAGGCGGGCCGCTGTCTTCACATCCAGCCGTACAAGCAGACCTGCTCATGTTTTTTAGTCTGGGTTACGTCTGGAAATAGCTGATTTAAGACATAGTCGTAGTTTTATTATTGTCATTATTTTCAGTCTTACTGGGTTTACATGATGTTTCAGAGGCCTTTACACACTGCCAAGAAAAAAATAAATGGGGGGAAATGCTGGTGTGTTGTATCTGTCTGGATACATGGACAGAAAGAGGTTTGAGAGGGAGATGGAGCAATGAGAGGAAGAGGATAGAAAAGTCTGTTACTATGCTTCCTAAACCTGATAAAAGTAGAAATGCCCTAAAAGTCTTCAGACAAATCCATGATCAAATATCTGCTTTCTCAGGCTCTGAATCAGAGTAGCAGCCTAATGTTTTCCTTTTATTACATAGCAGATATTAGCTAGTCGATATCGTCTCTCCCTTATCCCAGCAGCATAAAAACAGCCTGGAAAAAGCTGCAATTAAATTTGGTTTTCTTTGCATATTTCATTTATTCTTTCAGTGCTTCTTTACTGTTGTGGTTTCAGTGGAAGGTTTTAGAGAGGAATGATGATCTAAATCTGCCAGTCTGTCAAGAATAAAATCCTACAAGAAAATACAGAGTAATTTGGGCAGCAAAATTATTGGGAGTATTTGCACATGATATCGGTGATCAGCAGCTTAAAGAAATCTGTTTTGCTATCAGACTTCAGAAACCCTTATTGGCTTTAACAGAATGCCTGTGTCTTTGTCTGCAGGCTGGTTCCTCTGCTGGCCCAGTGGCCGGAGCGAGGCCTGGAGCCGCTCACTCAGTGTCTGCGTGCCAGCGCCACCAAGACCCGAACCCACGGCTTCTTCGTGGCTCTGCTGGAAAAACACAGTGGAGCCGGGAGTCCAAACCAGGAGCAGGCGGCCCAGACAATGTAAATACTGGGAGTGTCGTATAGAGTTATTACAGTGTAATGAAGTGGAAATGGCATTTAAAAAAAAAAATTAAAAATATGTAAAATGTGTCCTATTTAAAAATACCAAATCAGCCTGTCATTCTGATATCCAGGGGCAGTGTGCTCCACAGTTAACTAGAAGAATTACAGGAGGCACTATTTTTTTTCTTTACACGTTAATCATGGATTTTACTAAAGATGAGTTTGAAAGTGGTCTGAGTTTCAAGTAAGGGCCACAGTAACGCTTTCAGTCTTCGACATGAAACACACCCAGGCTGAAGGAGAATCTGGTCTCACAGATGGCGTTTGTTCCCTCTGCTCTCTTACAGCAGCTCCGGCTCACACGTGAAGCCCGGCGGTGCGTCTGCCGGTGTAGAGAAACCTGCGGCTCCTCCAGAGGAGCCCAGTGAGGACGAGACGGAGGCGACCGAGGACAAACCTGCTCCTGCCGACGGACACGCTGACGGTACGGCAGCCAAGAAGAGGAGGAAGAGGAAGAGGAAAAAGAAGTTGGCCAAAGCAGAATCTGAGGAAACGTAAAACAGAGACTGCTGCTGTGTTTTGTCTGGAGAAAAAATAAATGCAATGCAACTGAAAAATAAATCTTATTTTCTATCCTAAAACTTTATTTCCCTGTCTGGTTATTATTATTAGATAATCTTTTTCTGCAAAACACACTCTCAAGTGATTTCTCTTCATTCTTTAACAAAGCTGTTGAAATGTGTGGGACTAAGAGTGATTGAAAAAGGGATATCTGTGTTTTCAGAGATGGATCTTATCAGTCATAAGTCAGTCTACTTATACAGTGCATTTAAATACAGCAAAGCATTACCTAAAGTGCTGCATTTAAATAAAACTACGACATTAAAATTCCAACAAGTTGCACAACATCAAATGAAAATAAAGACATTGGAACAAAATGAAACGAGTAAAAGACAAATCAGGCCAATAAAATGAGGTTAAAAACAAATTCAGCCATGAAATCAAAAGATGTTATATATATAAGATATTATAAAGTAATGTGTGTTTTTCATGTGAAGTGACCGCTGTTGTCCAGCAGATGGCAGCACATCTACAACACGTTGAAGAAGGGAGCGGGGGTACTTCCGGCAAAACAAATCCAGCCATTGGTGTAACATGACCTGACGTCACATGCGTGGCTCTTGTAACGCGCTTATGCAAAATGTTTTGTAACTATGAGATTACAGTGAGGGGTTTTACTTACAAGTGTCATTTGGCGCAGCCGTCGTAGGAATCCGCGCGTAAGAATCTAATCAGTAAGTAATTAATTTTAAAGTTTTTGCACAATATAACAGGTTTCTGCAGCTTGAGCTGATCGGCAACTGTGTGCAACAATGCTGCAGGAAAAATACACAACGTCAGTGAACTGCACCACTAAAAAGTCCTGTTGCTGATGTCAAACTGTGGTTTATTTTGCTGCTTCATTCTCATCCACTGATCGAGCTGCTCTGTGGCTGCAGGATGGCCTCGGTGCCCAGAGTCACGCTGTCCGGAGGTTTGGAGATCTGCCGGGTCCTGAACGGGATGTGGCAGGTGTCCGGGGCCCACGGGCTGGTGAATGAAGCCCGAGCAGGTGAGGCTGTCCATAACCAGGCATCCTGCTGGCCCTGGAGCTCCTGACATGTCCTGGAGCTCAAAGCCACTCAATTCTTTGATTCAGATTAGGATTAGGAAATGTTAGGGGACTTCTCTGGAATTTTTACTAATGGATCACTTTCTAGGAATAGAGCATAATCAGAAATTGAATAACTGGATGAATTCACTTTCCATGAGCATTATACCTTGTACATTTTCCCCACCGGGTGCTTTTTTCATTAGATGTTGGGTTGGAGCTGGTTGTCTCACCACAGAGGAAACCAGACCTGTTTACCCTTATAGAAAATATAACATCAAGAACAAAATGAATGGGGAAACAATCAGAGGTAGTTACAGAAATTCAAGAACATGTATCAGGTGTTGGGTAAGCTTAGGGTCATGTGATAATTTGTGCTCAGAGGAGACGAGACAGGCAAACAGAAGATCTGGGTCATTTAGTATTTGCATATATTTTTTCAAGATGTCTTAGGGGGCTTATCATACCGAATAAAAGGAGGGTCATAAACACAGGAAAGGAAAAATCGATATAATGTAGATTCTGTGACATTGTCCAACCCAGGTCGGTGCAACACTGACTCAAGGCTTCATACACACACACTCGCACACACTCACACACTCTGTTTTTCTGATTTCTCCAGTTGAGGCCATGCAGGCCTACGTGGACGCAGGCCTGACCACATTTGACATGGCAGACATTTATGGGCCTGCAGAGGAGATATTTGGACAGTTCAACAGCCAGGTACACACACACACACACACACACATTTGCAGTGATCCACAGTAGAAGCCATTATGAATAAATGCATGTTACACAGGCACCGTTCTCGCATTGTCTGCTCCTGTTTCTGTTGTGGATGGTTTCCATCATCTAAAGGAATTATTTACTCGAAGAAATGGGCTCTTTGGCAATAACCAGGCAACAGAAAGCATGCAACATGGACCTTTACAGATGACATGAGATGTTATTTCTGCTGGACAAAATACACAATATGGACACAATGCATTGCTTTTGAATAGTTCATATTGTCATGTCAGGCGAAAATCTTGTAGCTCCAGTTTGGTCAGATGGTCAGATGGTCTTCTGTGGGCTGAAAAATTTCTGCAACATCTTATGTATATTAGATATTATGAAACCCTTTTGAACCGCGTTGGAAAAACTGAAAATGCATAGCGGTCTAACTATCGAAAAAGTCTGTTTTTCTTAGTTCCTGGAACTTAAAGTGCAAAATTATTCTCCCTGTAATGAGATACTGGGGAGAGTGCAGCCAAATAAAAGTGTCTTTGGGCTTTATTTTCATCCATGACCAGAACTCGCTGCAGAGAAATCAATAGGCTATGAACCTGAGTGGATGTCTTGCTGTGCTGGATTCAGCTGCAGGACAGAGCTGATGCACTGCAGCGCATTAGCTCTCCACAGGAGGCGCTGTGGGTGTGGTGGGGTGGTGCAACGTTTATAAACTAGACAGAAACAAAAAAGAAAGAAAGCAGCCAGAAAGTGCTAGACAGTAACATTAAGATCAGATTACTTGATGGTCATTGCAAAGTACAGTGCAATTTCATTATTCATTATTCCTCATTTAAAAATGCACATAATAATAGAAGTATTACTGCACATTATGTATTATTAATTCAAATTATGTAACTGTATATATTTCATTGGGTTACTTTGAAGATTACAAATGTATGTGAAAACTTAGAGGATTGGCAATTTTCACTTTTAAAGTGAAAGCAAGAAATTCAAATGGCCACTGAAAAAGATAAAACGCTCAAACATCTTTTTGAAATGCAGCACAGAGGAACATTTGTACTCACTGTAATCAGAACACACTGGTGAGAGCTAGTAATTTAATTAAAAACATGTTGAAAGTGGCCGCCTCAGTTACATCATGAAGTGCAGCCCTGGACGCCCGGTGCGGCCCAGTTATCGATTGTGGATATTTAGTTTCCTGTGTTCCCTACAGGGCAGGAGATGTACTGTATATTGAACACACATGCTGGTGAATGCCCATGCTAACACACACACACACACACACACACACACAGGTCTCAGTGTGCATCCGATCTGCTGTGTTGTGGCTGATGTGTTGTGACAGTCTAATGGTATTGACCTTGGCCTCAGTCGTTCACCTGGAATAATGTCCAGAGAGGCTCCACTCACACACCCAGGCTTTTTCTCTCCTTCCCACAGTGCACCTGAACACACACACACACACACACACACACACACACACACACACACACACACACACACACACACACGCACGCATGCACTTACTTTCTAGGCTCTTACTCTCTCTGCTTGTCCTGTCGCCCTTTCACCAGCTGTCATTTTTCTCTCTGTCTTATTGAAACATTTACATTTTACACACTGACAGTAACGACAGCAAAATGAGTTAAATTCTGAATCAGCGTTACAGACTAGAAGACAGACACAAACACTGAACATTTCTCCAGCTTTCTGTTCCAAAAGCACCATTCCTGTGAGTTAAATGACATACTTTCTAAGATTATTTCATTTCTTGGTGCTTCACACTCGTGGTCGACTGATATCTGGCATTTAAAGAAAATCACCATTAAAGAAAATCACCATTGGCCGATGCCTGCACTCACAAGGCTGATATATATATATATTTATATATTTAATTAAAGTAATATGTAGACTTCAGAGTTCAGATCCACTCAAGCAAATAGAGACGATGCACATGTTTTACTTTTAAATATTTTTCTGTGTTCAAGTGATTGTGTGTGTGTCTGTGTGTGTATGAGTGAGTGAGTGAGTGAATGTGTGTGAGAGGGAGAGAGACAGAGACCTTAGTAGTAATTTTTGAATTTTGATATTTTAATTTCATGCTCTTTTTTTTTTTGTTTTGTTTTGTTTTTACCCAATTTCTGTCAAAAGCCATATGACTTCTGGTAAAGAGCCCCAAAGAGCTGGCGGGCTACAGTGCCGTATTATATTTGAATCATACCGTGGTGTAATTAGTAATTTGACAAGTGTTCGACAATACAATAAGCTGAGTATCTCCTGAGTTGTGGTCAGCACATCGAATAGCACAGAGCCGGGTAGCCTTGTACAAGGGGAGATATTCTTGGTGGAGATCTGCACTCCACCGTATACACTCTTATAGTTACTTAAATTAAAATAATTGCACTGCAGACAGGGTGCAGATCTACTTAAGCAAACAGAGATAATTAACAATAACATTAGTGTTGAATAAATGTTCACACACAGTCATTCCTTTGGTCCAAGACCTGTCTGACTACCAGTTTTAATGGAAACACATTCACATATTTTTTTTACAAGATATTCTCATTTTATTTCTGTGCGTCTGATCTGTAGCTGAAGTCCAAATCATCTGGCAGTCCCAGCCCAGCTCTGCAGGGTTTGACCAAGTGGGTGCCGAGACCAGGACCGATGGATCGTAAGGTGAGCTGGTGAGGAGTGGGGGCTCAGCCAGCAGTGACCCTGCTGTGTGTTACTGTGGAAATGTTTCCATCCACTAGAGAGCAGTGTGTGTCTTCCAAAGACATTAGAAGCACAACTCAAAAGCAGGGTGTCGCATGCCATATTCAGTTTGTGAGCGCACATATCATTTAATATATCAGGTATTTTAGATATCAGAATTATCATACTGTGACATAATTTTTTTCCCCTGGCTGCATTACAGTGAAGGGATGTTTATTCAGCATCTTAGATTGTTGTAGCTGCTCTATTACTTGCTTCAGTGAGTGTATTTTTTTTAGTGTCGTTTTTTGATTTGTCCCATGTGGTCCAGCCTCGGTGTCCCTGTGTTTTCAGAAGGTGGAGAAGGCTCTGCTGCGCTCCATGTCCCGTATGCAGGTGGACACTCTGGACTGTGTTCAGTTCCACTGGTGGGTCTATGACGACAAGAGGTACCTGGACGCACTGGGACACCTGTCCGACCTGCAGCAGGAGGGGCTCATACGTAGGTTCACTCCAGCATACACACACAAAAATACAACCACATAACGTGAAAGGGTATACATTAAGTATGTCAAATAGGGTGGGAGAGCTGATGTGTTTTCTGTGGTTACATGATCTGTCCTGTGATCCTAAATCTGTGGTTTTTTTTCTGATTTTCCTCTGTCAGGAGAGCTGTCTCTCACCAACTTTGACACTCAGAGGCTGGAGGAGATCACCAGCAGGGGCATCCGCATCTCCAGCAACCAGGTAGCACCTCTGCACAAAATACAGCGTTCACATGGACCTTGAAAAATCCCTGAAAGCTTGTGGATTGAGGAAAACAAATATTTTGCCTTGAAGGGTTGGAAAATGAATGGCTAATACCTTGAAATCAGTTTTAAAAAAAAAAGAGGCATAGTACCCATACTGATCCCTGATAAAGCAATCATACCTTTAAATATGACTAAGGTCAAGTGTTACCCTAAAATGTGGCAATTTTGAATCCTTGACTTTCCTAAAATTTGCTGTCCAAGTGAAAGTGGGAATCCTGATTGTAATAGACCACTGCTATAGAATCGTAAGACTCTCTCTCACACACACACAAACACACACATATTGAGTGTCCATATTGTCAGTGTCTGTGTGTGTCTTGCAGGTTCAGTACTCTCTGATTGACCAGCGTCCAGCAGCGAGGATGCAGGAGTTCTGCCTGGCTAACGACATTCAGCTCCTCACTTACGGCACTTTAGGTCAGATTCATCAAGTTTGATTAAATCCGGTCATATTTTACTGTTTACTCACACTGTTTGCTTACTTCAAGTACATAATGTGTGAAGTTGATTTTGTTTTGTATGATATAAAACCGGCGTCAGTGCCATGTTTCCTGTCACACTGCCGGAGGTGTAACGCTGTAAAATGGTGGTTTTTGTAAGATGGAGTCAGTCGAAGTGACGACACGTCCTGCGTCTCCTCTGCCCTCCCCCCCTCTCGTGCACGTCTCCCTCCCTCTGCGTTCCTCACTCCTTCGCTTTGTCTCTGACCTGTCCCGCTCTTCCTCCATCCCTCTGTTTCTGCATCCCCATCCTCCTCCTCCTCCTCCTTCTCCATGTTCTTCCATCTTTGCCTTCTCCTCTGTTTGTCACCCCCTCCTGTTTTCCCCCCATCGCTCCTTCCCTCCCTACTTTGTTTGACCTCACTTCCTTTCTCTTTCCTTGTGCCCTCATTCTCATCCCTTCGCTCCTTGCATCGCTGTATGTCTGCTCGCTCCATCCCTCACCTCCTCCTCCTCCTCCTCATTCTTGCTCCTGCTTTTGCTCTCACTCCATCCCATGTTCCTCCTCCTTCTCCTCCTCCTTCCATCCCTCCCTCCTCTTTCACCCTCTCCCCCTCCCTTCACTATTCTCCTCTCATCTCCCCTCTCTCTCTCCTCTCAGCTGGAGGTCTGCTGTCGGAGCGTTATCTGGGGAAGGCGGAGCCTAAATCCCGGGCGGAGCTCTACACCGCCTCCCTCTCCAAGTACAAGAACATGATCGACGCTTGGGGCGGCTGGAGCCTCTTCCAGGACCTCCTTGTCACCTTGGAGACTGTTGCCAAGAGACACGGCTGCTCAGTGGCCAGCGTGGCGACGCGCTACATCCTGGACCGCCCCGCAGTGGGCGGGGTCATTGTGGGCTGCGGCCTCGGCGTCGCAGGGGCGGGGCAACACATCAGCGACAGCCTGCGCAGCTGCAGCCCCGAGCTGAGGCTGACGGCGGAGGACCACGCCGCCATCGAAGCGGTGACACGGCGCTCCAGGGACCTCATGGCGCACATCGGCGACTGCGGGGACGAGTACAGGAACTAAAGAGGGGGAGGAGGAGGGGGGGCAGATGAAGAGGGGAAGGAGAAGGAAGTGCTGAGCGGCATGGCTGTCGTGGAAAAAACACCCTTATTGTCTTGGGCCAAAAGGGTACAAATGGTGTTGAAGATATCATTTGTTCGAAATCGTTGCCACTTTCTATATTCGTTAAAACGCTCTGCTGTGGCTGTTCTGCTTTTCATAATCTAGAGACGAAATAACTGAGGCAAACAAACAAGACAAACGAGAACCCAGATTGCCTCCAGTGAGCTTTTTAATTTACCTTTACAATGTGTGGAGATCACCTGCTACACATAAGGTGTAAATATTTCACTGACTCGCTGCAGTCAAACAGGCGAATCAGGTTCCTCCTATAGCTTACACCGCTTCAGGGCTTCTTAACGTGTGGGAGAAGAGTTTTACTCAGACAAGTGAGCGCACAACCTTCAGTTTAAGCTGTCAATTATTTTGGAAAGAGAGGAATCAGAAACATTTATACAACTTTGTGAATCAAGGACTGCACCTCAGTTTACACGACTGTGACCCACTTATATTGAAACTCAGCGTCTGAAGCTGTGGATTCCAAACCTTTTTTTTCTCTTTTCTAAGTGAAAACACACGTTCTGTAAGTTAAATGAACATTTTCTATACAAAGAAAATGAGTCAAAACTCTGAATGAATGTATTGTTAAGGCGAATAATAAAACTTTGCATTTTTTTTTAGCTATTTTCCCATCTTTTTATTTGTTTAATTGCTGTGTGAGATTGTTTGTCTTGACAGCAGGAGACAGTTATATTCCTTTGTGTCTGAGAAACTGGCCATGAGGTACACTGGTTATGTGTGTGTGTGTGTGTGTGTGTGTGTTTAACCGTGGGTGGGGGGGGGCAGGGGTTCAGTGAAGTGGAATGATGAGGCAGCCCTATAGTATTGTCTCGCCTTGCAGATGACGCGAAAGCAGCAAAATGTACATTAGATCAGTGGTTTTCAAAATGGGCTCAGGGGACCTCCCGGGGTCTTTGAGGGGCTTCCAGCGGGTCTTCAGCAAAATTATGAACAGCTGAACTTCACTAAAATTTAATTCACTGGAAATGATCACAGTATAAAGTGATTATTTTAACATTATGTTACAATAGTAAGCCACAAAGACCACAACTGACTCAACTAAAAATTAAAGTTACATCTATCTCTATATATATGTGAATGAGGTACACATAATAGATATATTATATTTGAATCTCAGTGCTTTGAGTGTTTGTCAGCTCAAGAATTCATCTTAACAATTTAATATTTAACGCAAACCTAACAATCTTTTCATATCAGACTCCCTTGGGCAAAATAATTTAAAATAGACGTTTGTGGCTTAATTAAAATGAGCCTGGGGGTGTGCAGCATCACTTTATAGACCCCTGCATCAGAGCACACACACTCTCATACACTAACACACCAGAGTGTGTGCAGAAATGTTGCATTCCCTGTCATGAATCTGTTCTGACAAAAGTGTTTGATATGTGGTGAATGGAGGGTCAGCTAAATGCACAGGTTGATGGGCGTGAGTGCATTATTGGGTCGTATTGAGCGTATGCATCTATTTGTGTGTGTGTGTACAGTATGTATGTAATGTATTCATTTGCATGTGTGTGTGTGTGTGTGTGTGTGTGTTGGTGGCAGGGAGGCAGACGCATTTCAAGTGTCTCCATGTGAATTTTTGCATGTGTGTATGCATCTGTATACTGTATGTATATATGTATGTGTGTGTGTGCGTGTGTGTGTGTGTGTGTTCTATGTAATGCAAATGATGTCTGTGCCACTTAAATTTAAAACTGCAACCACTTCATTTAACAGCATCTCAATTTTGGAGGTATGTTTGAAGGCGTGTGAACCCACCCACTTGTGTTTGCATTTACGATAACGCGTGTGTGTGTGTGTGTGTGTGTGTGTGTGTGTGTGTGTGTGTGTGCGTGTGTGTGCTGTCTCTTCTCATGGAGCACAGAAAACAGTCCATACGGCAGATTGACAGACAGACAGATGCTTAAATGGCTGTAAGACAGGACGCCCACACCATACTGTTCGCCTCCCAGGCTGTCGGCACTCCCAGAGCTTACAGTGTGCATACAGTATGCAAATACACACACACACACACACACACACATACAATCTGCCGGCCTCACACACATCCAGCTGACGCACCCTCTCTGTCTCACTCGAAGAGCAGAGAGCCTCCTGCTGCGCTATAGGACCGGGGTCGAAGGTCATCTCCAATATCACTTCCAATTTTCTGTGGTTCTCCTCAGCAGCTGGAGGTCAGGCGGCGCTGTGCACTCGGTGTACGAAAGACTGGAATACAGCAGAATGAACATCAGAGAAAGAGAAATCTTCAGTCACACTTCAAAATATGATCTTTTCACTGATGTTCTTCTCTGTACCTTTTGTATCAGTTACAGTGGAACAAACAAGTAGAGCTGCTCTTCACCTTGAGCAAGTTTTAAACCAGGGCTCATCACATCCATACAGAATACGTACAGTGTGTATGAGAATAATACTTAACAGTATTTAACGTAACAGAGGAGTTACTTGGTAATAGGGCTGGGCAATATGGACATAAGTGAATATCACAATACTCTTAAGTAAGTATTTTGATGTATTGATGTGCATCATTATGTGCAAACAGGTTGCTCTTCTCATTGGTAAAGCCTCTTTACTCCAAATTCTGTGCTTTTTTCAGATTTTGGTGTTTTTCTTCCCAGCATGCCTCTGATGATTTCCAAAACTGCACTACACAAACACAAAAATTATGGCTGTTTTTCTTTGTTCCTCACAAGCTGACATTTTTATGAGACTGTAGGCAGGCCTCAACCAACAGCGACAATTTGCAAAATCACATATTAAATCATCTCGCTGATGTCCATTAGACTGAGTTGCATGGCATTATAAAGCGCAATCTATCAAATGACTGATTTTAATTTGGTGCTGATCTCATATTATGAGCGATTTTAATTTGCTTTTGGTCACTACTTCAGAGCGTCACAGTACCACCATTTCTTCATGATAGCATTTTACTGAAAGACAGTGAACGTTAATGTTGGATTATTGCTCTGCCCTGCTTTTTAAGTAATGTGCCCTTGCTATAGGGAGGCCCTACAACAGCAGCCTGTATTTCACACATTCAGTTTACTCTCTTTGGCTCCCAGACACACACACAAATACACACCTCAATCAGCCTCCGTCGTACATAAGCACACATGCTGCAGTCCACCTGAATCTTTCAATAGCGTTTTCAATTATTAACACACATGAAATATGCACAACACGTGGTGGATCTGGCCTGTTGGCTCTCAGGGTGCCAGGCATGACTCTGCTGTCACCCAGGCACTTACACACACACACACACACACACAAGAGAGAGAGAGAGAGAGCCTGCAGTAGGTGTGGTATATCCTGCACTATATATGCAATATGCAATATGGTGCGTTTATATAGGAGTCTGAGGTCCCAAGAGTCATTTCTGCTGACGGTCCTAAGTCGTCAGGATCGCTGCTTCTGAGTAGAAAACCCTGCAGAGAACTGAACCTCAAGGAAACCGGATACTCTCTTAGTTTAAGAAGTTGTAAGACTGTGGAAGATGAATATGTGGGCAAACAGTGTGTGATATCTCTCTATATCTTCTCTTACCGACTCGCCTCTCTCCCTCCTGTCTTTCCCTCACCTCTTTGTCTCTGTTTTTCTGAGAATGCCTATTATTCATCATGACTTTTTTATTGTTATAGCCTGGCACTAAAGGCATTACTGTTGTCTTGACCGGGTCTCCCTCTTAAAAGAAGCCCTTGATCTCAAAAAGACAAATGTGGATAGTTAAATTACATCAAAAACATGAAATATATGTGCAAAGATGTGATCCTTTATCACTTGGTTTCTTACATTTTGGGACCCAAAATAGACGAAATTGCAAAAAATCGACGATTATTTTCATATTTTCAAGAGCTAGAATGGAAGTTGTCTCTCATTTCAGTTCTTGGCAGAGCCATTGTCCTCGACTGCAATAAAAGAGAAAATTCACCGTCATAAAAGTCTCTTAGTGTATTTTCACCTCAGTGTTTCCCAACTGAAGGGTTGGCACTGAAGATGAATGGTGAGACGTTTTGGCAGAGTTACTGACTAAACAGTTATAGGGGAGGATTATATTATGTTATATGATATATGTGGATAGCAGACTGACAGATTTTGGCCTCTGATGCAAAAGCAATTGAAAAAACATACAAAACAAACAAAAATAACTCCAGTCTGTCAGTGAAGGATGAATCTACTGAGTCCACCTTCAGAAATCACTGATGTGCTGATGTCTGACCTGCAGCCCAATAATCAGCTGTTTGTATTATTTTGTACTGTATGTACTGTGTATAATGCAAAAATGTGGCCATGCATTATGTCCCCAAATATTAAATGTGTTAAATACATCATTGCTGTGGCATGAAAAAAAAAAATGTGTTGATGACAATAATGCCTAAAATGCTGATATAGGCTGGAGGTATTAACATGCTGTCTGTCAAGGTACATTTTTTTCATTTTTACTTTCAATAATCGTGTGAGAGTAGGCATCCGCGTTTGAAGTGATGGGGACGGGATATCTCATTTTGGAGCAAAAGTCACAAGGAAACAACACTGTGATGGTGTGTTGCTGCTAGGATTTGGTGTATTTGGTTGAACCTCGATGTTGGGGTGACAGATACAGGTTAAAAAGGTAAAAAAAAAAAAAAAATGTACATTTAGTAGTCTTGAACTGTCGCAAACTTCCATGGTCATAGTGTGTTAGAAAAACAAAACAAAACAAGGATTTCATGGCTGAAAAAAAGCATTGATGTAACCACTGATCTATAATAAAAAAAGTGTACATAAAGTCATAGATTAGCACCATGTTGCCTATAATGTCACTTTGAAAGCTGTTAAATTGCAGGATTTATATATTAAATCTGATGTTTTCAGTGGTTTGAAGTTTTATCACCATTTTCCAGGAAGTAAAGTGTTTTTCTGGAATTTATTATTAAGTAGGTGTGCGTGATGAAATGGAGAATCAGCCACTGAGGTGAAAAAGTCATTTCACTGTACAAGTTTTTATGCACGTTTCAAAAGGACTTCAATCTAAAAGAAAGACGTCAGACACTTGCATTTTGTGAAGAAACCATCCCTTTATTTGGTGTGAAGCAGTCCCATCCAAGTCAAGGTCAAAAGGGTTAAAAACAGTCAGTGCTCAAATAGACCAAAAAACCAGAGTTTCTCCACACCCTGCTGGCTCTAGTGAGGGTCGGGGGTCAGGGGGAGGGTTACAAAGTAACGGGCGCGGACGTTTGAGCCGCCGCAACCAAAAAAAAAGTGAAAAGGGTTCCACAGAAAAAGAAAAAAAAAATAGTAACTTCACTTTACTCCAAACCACGTTCACTGCTTTTACTGACACACTACAGCAGTACCAGGACTTTCTCTGGGAGGTAAGACGGGCACGGGGTGGACTCAGATTAAAGGTGTACGGGGATATATGTGTGTGAGGATGTGTATGTGTGTATGTGTGTGTGTATGTGTGTGGTGGGGTTGGGGGGGTTACTGAGCTCACAAATGGGGGCAAGCGAAGGGGAGAAAGGCTTGGGTGGGGGGCATCAAAACCACATCAATGACAGTTAAACAGAAAAACCATGTTATTTTTCTTTTTTTTCCCAATTAAATGAACAATTTGAATTGTTTTATGACTCGGGGAGCGTGAGTGGGCCTGAAGTGCTTCCCCTCCTCCCTCTGTGTTTGTTTGTTTGTTTGTTTGTTTGTTTGCTGTCTCCATGGTGATCACCGGTTACCACAGAGTCTGCTACCATGTTGTTGTTGATGATGTTGCCGCCACCTCCGCTGCTGCTGCCCTGGTCTTACTTGGCGTTGGCGGAGGTGCTGAGGACTTTGCGGACGGCCTGGGCGATGGCGTCGCGGTCGATGCCGAAGATTCGCAGCAGCTCCTGGGGTTTGCCGCTGCGGGGCACCTGGGACACGGCCAGCCGGTGGACGCTGAAGCCGGTTTCGTTCACCACGGCCGAGCACACGGCCTCGCCCAGCCCGCCTGGGGAACCACACAGCACAGAGCAGTCAGAGCTACTTCCTTATACTGTTTCACTGACATGAAGAACCAATATTAGACTTTCATTACATATCAGACACTGGCCAGTCAGTTTTGTCCAGTGCTGATTGGATAGAGGGTCCTCCATGACTGCAGAAACATTAAAATACCATATCAAACCTGCAATTATGTTTTATTTGCACATTTTATTTCTTCCCTTAAGGGTGCACTTTTAAAAAATTGAATTCAATGGGCCCTTTAGACTCAAATGACCAAAAGAGGTGGAATATGCACACAATTTGACAAGTCTAGGTGATAGTAAAAGTTAATTTTTTTCTATTTACACATATCAGTGATTTTGCACAGTGAACCTTTAACTGTTCTTTTTTTGAGTTTTGGTGATACATGGTGGTTTAAATGTTGTTTCAGAGGCTGTTTCATCGTGTCTTCAAAAACATATTCTGGGGAAAAGGCAAAATACTGTCACTTTTTTTTTTTTAACCACAGCAATAGTCAGTTTGACAGGTGCTGACTGCTGAGCATCACTACCGCCATTCAAAAGCCTGTATCGGTTTTATTTTACTCCACACACACATCCGCGCATCCAAAATGTGTTTAGGGCTTTTCTAGCACAGCAAGTGAAAAGTTACAGTTGCAAAATGTAAACAAGTTATTTATTTATAAATCCTCTGTGGGTGAAAGTATATAGATGCAGACATAAATAGATAGACAGCTGTCATGGATGCTGCACCGTTTGATGCACACCTAAACAGTGAAATATTGCGGCAGTTTTGCTCCTCAAAAAGATTCAAATCTTATTCTGCTATCCATACATCCTTCCCTCCTTCTCTCCTTCCTTCCTTCCTTCCTTCCTTCCTTCCTTCCTTCACCCTACCTGCTCCCCTCTTCATCTTCCGCCCTGCTGTCGGATTAAATCACTCGCACCTCCACAGACGATTGAGCTCTGTGCTGATGTGATGTGGAGAGACAGGAGTGACGACGCCCTCCCTCCGCTTTCTCACTCCTCTTCTGTCTCACTTTCACCCCCACGGTCTCTCCTCCGCTTCCTCCCCCTCTTCCCTTCCCTCTCTCCTCCGCTCTTTCCTCTCCTCTCACCCCCTTCTCCCATTTTATCTCGCTTTCTCCCTGTCACAATATCCTCTCCTTCTCCTCCTCCTACACCACAACTTTTATTTATTTATTTATTTATTTATTCTCTTTTTTACTTTCTCCGTTCCCTCCATCTCCATCTCCCTTTTCTCTCTCTCTCCTCCTCCTCCTCCTCCTACTCCCTTCATACTGTCCTCCCCTCCATCATTTCTTATTGACTGACCGTCAGGCTGACGAAAGAGCAGAGGTCTCCAGCATCTCTCCATCACTTCTATTTCATTTATTTCTCACTCCCTCCTTCCTCTATTTTCACACCCCTCACTTGACTGACTAGCCAACAAGGGATGTGTGTGTGTGTGTGTGTGTGTGTGAGCGAGAGAGAGAGAGAGAGAGAGAGAGAGAGAGAGAGAGAGAGAGAGATTTCCAACTACTCTACAACCCCTCTCCAAACACTATCCAGTCCTTCTCCTCCCCTTTTTTCTTTTCTTCTTTTTCATGGTCGATTGCACAGATTCTTGACGCTTCTTGCTTATAATTGTAAGATAATTCTGTTTTGTTTTGTTTTTGTTTTTTTATCCATAAATGCACTCAGAACTGTTAATTTTGTCATAAGAGTAGATTTTTGATATATTTAACTGTTTTGTTATCAGATTGTTCAAATAATGCTTTGGCAGTTGCCCATTAAACAAAAAAAAAATAATTATTATTATATTGAAAATGTTGTTATTTTCTGTCTCTGGATTTCATTAATTATATGGTAGCCTGCTGATGTACTTTTCACTCTGGGCCCACTGTTCTGCTTTCTGTGTTTCTATGCATTCTTTATTCATTATGGATCAGCCTATTTCTGCATTTGAATCATTTATCTGTCATTGCATTTTAATAACTTATTGTAAGGCTTTAAAAGCATATGAATGATGTACTGTATATATTATATGGATCACGACTGATCCACTTGTCCGTATCACAACTATAACATGTCTGCTATTTGATGATGGTCTAAATGATAATTATATGCTGTACATGATGAGCATGCTGAAGTTTTTTTTACTCAAAATACATTGTTTGCGCTGATGCTTGTACTTTCAAAACTATGTTTAAATTAATAATCTAATTTTATTAATTGGGTTGTGTGGTCTAACATTTTCAGTTCTTTGATTTTTCCTGCAGTTGACCAGCTTACACCGCGGCTGTGCAGGAGATAAATACTTTTGAACTGAACTGAACTAATAGAGAGAAAGTTGCCACTCTCTGCGTCTCCTTTCACATCTTGTAGTTTGTGTTGATACGGGAGCTTCCATACTGCTGTGCTGGAAATTAATTTGATTAAATGTCTTCAGTATATCGAACTCGAGCGGCACAGAGGAGGCGGGGGGGCGGCCCTTTGTTTGGGCCGAGGACAAAGCGTGGGACGGCACTGTACTCTCCACACTGTGCAGGCCATTAACCCATCTGTGCCCCCCTCCTCACACACCCCTCCTCCATCTCCCACCCCCACCATGGACACCCATTAGCATCCACCCCCCCCCCCCCCCCCCCCCACTGTGAAGTCACCACACAAACACGTATATGAGCGCACACACGAACACACCCATCCCCTAAAATGTAATGTTCCATGACAGCCTGTCCTCATATCCCCTGCTAGCATGCCCACACACACACGCACACACACACACATATACGCACAGCATGCTGCCAACCCCTAAAGCCAAACCCACTGACGCCCCCCCACCCCCACCCCCTCCCCAAATGGACCCTGATACCACTTATGGCTCAGACTGGACCCCCCGCCCCCATCTCTGCCGCATGCTCACCTGCCATAATCAACTATTTATATGAATCTATACATGTGCATATGTGTGTGCATATGCTGTATGTGTGTGTGTGCATGTGTGTGCATGTGCTGTATGTGTGTGTGGGGGCTCTGAATGCACTGACCAAAAAAAAAAAAAAAAAAAGAAATCATGGCACTGTCGCTCCCATTCTTTGTTTGGCTCCATCATGGCCGACAGTAGAAGACAAGGCGCAGCCACATACAGGATGGCGACAACATGCAAACACGAAGGGACACACACACACACACACACACACACAGCCATGGTGAGAGAGAGAAGGAACGAGACGGAGAGAAAGAGAGAGCAGAATTTTGGACAGTAGTTGTTGTCAGGCTGGTATGTAGGTCAGCGCGAGCCCAAAGGCCAGAAGTGAAATTAAGAAACCCTGACAGGCACTCCTGGCTCCTCCTCCTCCTCCTCCTCTTCCTCCTCTACCCTTCCTCTAGTCTCACACTCTCTCTTCTCTATCCACATCTTTTTTGCCTAGTTTACCTCTTTTATTGGTCCTTCCATTTCTCTTTCTACATCACCCTCACCTCCTCCACCTCATCCTCCTCCCTTGCATCCCTAATCTTTTTTTCCTCCTCATCTCTCTCCTCTTTCTTGTTTTCCTCCTTCCACGTTGTCCTCCCCGCGCTCCTCTTCTTCTTCGTCTGCCCATGCTCAGACTGACTGTGGCTGCCTCCCCCACCCCACCCCACCCCGCCCCGCCCTTCCCCTCTTGTCGCCCGACGTACAGAGGTCCTTTGCTGCTCCCGGCTCTCGTATTCATGACTTGATACGCGGCCAAACAAACACGAGAGCAGACGCATAATGTTCCCTGTCCCTGCTGGTTAAAGCTCCTCTGCTGATGCCTTGGACTCCCCAGAGATGTGACTGAAATTATTTAAACTGGATTTCCTAAAACTGCAGATTTATATATCTGAATGGTAGTGCTGCTCTATGATGCTCTGTGATTTAGTGCCATATTTTTATGTCTCCTCTTTATCTAATCTTACATGGACTCTAAGCTCCGTATGTCTTAGTCCTTATTGCTCTGCTGTCTGCATGAGTGTTTACATGGAGGCTCCTGTTGCAAAACCAAATTTCCTTTTCTTAGGGATAGTAAAGTTATCTTGACTCTTATTTGTACTTTTTGTATATTGCTGTATATTGTATACAGGTTGTTCATTGTATATAGGAATGTCATATATTCTTTCTATTTTATCTTTATTTTTATTTTATTATTTTTATTTATCTATTTATTTATTTTATTTTATTTTATTTTATTTTATTTTATTATTGTTATTATTATTATTATTTTAATTTTTAATTTTTATCTTTTACTTGCACAGTGCTGGAGTTGTTGCAATTACATTTCACTGCTGCTGTACCTGTACATTCATGCATGTGACAAATAAATCTTGAATCTTGAATCTTGAATCTTGAATCTTGATTCTTGATTTGGAAGTATCATTAAAGTTATTACAGAGTTTCCATGTACATGCTCCCAAGCTCACCAAGTTCACTTTTGAGGAATTGAGGGTAGCCTACTGTTAAATTTCTATCTACTCCAAAAAAAAAAAAAAAAGTGATATTTAAATCATTTGTGCATCTTCTTTGCAACAAAAACATTTATGTTACTTTTCAAAGTAGCATATGCTAATGGAAATATAATTTCATGACACATAAGTTGTTTTTAACATATTCAGCACTGAAATGTTATAACAAATGATGCACATATGTTCAAAACACAGCTTTCTGGAGTGCTGACACCCATTTATTCCTGGCATTTTTGAAGATTTTATAAATGGTTTAAAATGTGCCATGGCTTGTAATACAGCTTGAAATACAGCAGCTGGTTCCTGGCTATATTGTTGTGCTATATTTATGCATTTAAAAAAAAAAAAAAAAAAGAATATTTACTGGCAGTATAGATGGAATAGAGAAAGGGAACAACATGTGACTAAGGTCTCCTCTCAGATTTGACCACATGATGTCTCAGGTGTCATGCACCTTATCGAACTGGACCAGGACGCTCTGAATTATAATATTTTTGGAAAATAAATAAATGATTCCAGGCTGGTTTTTTTTATCAGTGTAGGTATAATTTTTCGAAACGTCCTGCTGTGTGACCGCTCACCCTCATAGTAGTGGTCCTCCACCGTGATGATGCGTCCTCTGGTCGCCCGGGCGTTCTCAATGATGGTTTTGGAGTCCAGGGGCTTGATGGTGAACGGGTCAATCACACGGATGTTGATTCTCTCTGAGGGAGAAGACAGGAAATGATACTATAAATAAACAGCGGAGGAAGTAGAGATGCTGCTCAGTCCTGTATGTTACTGACAGACTCCACGCTCAGTGTCTCTCACTCTCAAGTAGTAACTGGGAGTCCATCATGTGCAACGTGTTATGATTAAGCCAAGCAACCTGATTGGTGAAAGACAAACTGAAGCCATGCTGATGTGAGCCATGCTTTCTTTCTTTCTTTCTTTCTTTCTTTCTTTCTTTCTTTCTTTCTTTCTGTGTACCTTTCTTTAGCTGTTCGGCAGCAGCCACAGCCTCGTGCAGGGTCACTCCTGCTCCAATCACAGTCACATGGTCATCATTGGTTTTGTACACAACCTGGTTGGCATGGGAGAAGACGATTTATACGGATTCCACAATCTAACCCACGTGCTAGATTAATTATGGTATTTTTTTTTTTGATGAAGATGATGATGATGATGATGATGATGATGACTATAATGATGGGATACATGTGAGGTAAAAGAGCAAAGAACAGTTTTAAGAATGAAATAAAACAATCTGGAAACATCTTGGACTGACCTACTTTTTTATCCAACTAAAAATCTGTGTTGAATCCCAGATGATATTAATGAGCATTTAGCTATAATATGTTATTTAATATCCGTGTCAGCTGCATTTTGTCTGATATTAAAGCTTTGTAGAGTTCAGTTATGCATCAACGAGCATTAGTGAGAAAACCTCAGCGTTTAGTATAATTAATATGTGATGACAAATTAATGATCCATAAGGGGAATTTGGTTACTGCAGCAGCAATTAGTAACAGGATAAAGCAGAAAGCAGAAAATGTGAACAGAGCAAATTCTGTTTACACAAGAATAAAGCAAGTGGAAGGTCATATGAACACACCGCACCTGCATTTCAAACATTTAGTAGAATAACATGAATTACAGGAGAAAGTATGAATTATGATATGTTACTGTTATGTTATATAGGATCTGACAAGGAGGGCACAGGAGCTGTACATGCCAGCGTCTCAATTAAAAGCTTTTCTCACCTGGAGAGAAAAGTCTCTTATACGTGATGTGCAAAATTCCAGTTAAACTCAAACCTAGCACAAAAAAAAGCTTGTCTGTGGCTGGTGGATTATGAAAAATGTTACAAACCTTGGCCTGTCCAACATGGAAGTCTTCGTTGCTGTTGTAGAGGATGTTGTTCTCCGGGCGGCTCGTTCGGATGAAACACAAACCCTGCAGGAAACCAGACGAAAACACTCTGCAAGTGTCTTCACTTTTAGCACACAGACTCAGCCTCATACTTCATACTGATACTGGCTTTGACTCGGTCGTAAACACATTTGGTAACAACCATATTGCAATTTTAAGTGGGTTAAATTCATTGCCGTTGCACTTCATTTCTTGTGAACATTGATCCAACATGTTTGTGGTTGTCTTTTATATTATTATTAAAGGTATCATTGCATAATGAGCTTGAATGCACCAATGATAATACTACTATCAGTGCTGGTGTCAATAGCACCAATACTGCTAAAATGGGATATTATAAGGGAGGCTAATATCTATTACCAAAAGAGCTGAGTAACATATCAGGAATAAAAGCAAACTGTCTTATTATTGTCTATTTTTTCTGAACACAGAAACAAATCATGGGGAAAAGGATGCTCTTATAACATTTATTTTGTCCAGTGACTTGAACTAATGGTCCAAGCCTGCACTATTCATTCAAAGTAGTGGATTGCATCAGTTGACACTTAAAGTTTTGGTGTTGGCATTGAAAAAGCGATATAGTGCATCTGTAAGTGTAGGTATTATTTTATTATAGGTTTTATAAATGAGGTTTACCTTTGTGTTAGCGGCCAGCTCCACAGCCTTCTCAGTGGAGACGCCGTCGCACGGGTAGAAGACGGTTGCCGTGGGGATGGCTCTGAACATCGCCAAATCTTCCAGACCCATCTGAGAGGGCCCGTCCTCACCTACACACACACACACACACACACACACACACACATACACAATACTGTGATGCAGTAAAGAGTATTACTGCAGGTTGAAAATGAATTCTAGTGGACTGGCATGCATTGGGTCTGGCGGCGTGGGCATGCTGTGTACCTGAGGAGGTGGAGGAGGAGGAGGAGGAAGAGGAGGTGAAGAAGGAGGAGGAGGTGAGAGAGAATCAGGCCGCGCTGCCCCCACTTCCATGACACAGAGACAGAGAGAGGGAGGGAGGAGGGGACGAGTGCCGATACTGGACGTAGAGGATGGGCAAACGGAAGAGGTGAAGAGACGGAAATAAAAAGGGAAAACAAGTTTAGGATTCAGGGAAATTAAAACCAAGAAATACAGAGGAGAGGGCAGAGATTCAGTCCACTTTAGTGAAGTTAAAAAATTGCAAAAAATATGATCCAAAAGGGACATCATGCTCAACATTTTAACTTCAATTGGGGTGAATTTGTTTTAGCAATCAAGTTATTTATTCAAAAAAATATTGAAGTAATGGGCTGAATCCCTTCAAAAGAGGAGCAGTGCTGAATTTGAGGTAAGGGAGGTTGTAGTGAAAGGAGATGTGGTCAAAATAAAAGTCACAGTGAGGGAAAACTACATCTGTTTAGGGGGTGAAAGGTCACTGAGGGTGGCGTGTGATTGGTTTAACTCAGAAAAACAGTGTTCCTCAAACCACAGATTGCCATAATCCTCAAAAATCCATCCTTGCAATCCAGAAAAAGTTTCCCTGAATGTATGACTGACAATGTAATTTTTGTCTTTCTTCTCTCATCTGAATGCAACATCCTCCCCTACTGCGACATGTGTTATAATACAGAGGATACAAGATGTTGCTGGGGTCATTTGACTTCAAAATAAGCCACAAGGGGTCAAATGTCACTGAGCGCAGGCTGTGATTGGTGGAGAGGGACCAGGACTGACCAATAGAGACGCCGCAGTGAGAGCCGCACAGGTTGATGTTGCTCTCGGAGATGGCGGCCATGCGGAGCTGGTCGTAGGCCCGGGTGAAGAACGTCGCAAAGGTGCTGGCGAACACCACGTTGCGGTCCCGCGTGGCACAACCTATCGCCACGCTCACCTAGAAGACGAAGAAGAGGAAGAAGAAGAAAAAGAAGAAGAAGAAGAAGACAGCGCGGAGAGAGAAGAGGGGAGAGAGGAGGAGGAGGAGGAAAATGTGAAAAAGGCTATTAGGAACAAAAGTATAAGTAGTTGTAGTTACAATAAGTCTGTTCATTCATTGCATCAGTGCATTCATTATTCAACTTTCAATTTAACTGCACTGATCTGACAAAATAAATTAACAGAATAAATGGCTCTGAACTTGTGGTGAATGGATATAAAATGCTTTGAACTGAATCATTCCCTATTCTCAAAAAAAATTTTTTTTTACAACATAGTGTTTAAGAAATTCTTTTTTTTTTTTTTTTTTTAATATTTCAGAAGAAATACCATAGTCTTCCTTTATTGCATGTGACTATGTGATGGATATATGCTTTTGGTTAATAGCACTGATTCAAACTGTTGACTCACATCATTGCTTACAAACTTGAAAAATCTTAAATCAGATCAACAGGGGGATATGGAATCAAACTGAATTTCTGTTAAGCAAAATATTAAGTTTTAATATATTTTTCCTCTGGTGCCACTTACCTGATTGAGAGAGAGGAGAGGAAATGAGAGGAAGAGAAGGAGCAGAGGGGGAAAAGAGGAAAAAACAAAATAAAAAGGAGGAGAGGAAAGATGATGTGAACTTCAGGTCTGCCTTTCAGTGAAATAAAAAAAAAGACCTTTCTCTCCTTGCATGAGAATCTTGACACACAGCGAGAGCGATGCCATATTATCTACAGTCATACAACAGGAAATTGGATAGTTTCACTGTTTTCATAGGGGGAGATGTTTCATTCAGCATGCTTGATTTCCTGTCCTGTTTCATGCCCGGGGGCGGGAATCGCTGTTACCTGATGCCAAGAAAGAGTTCTTGGTTCTGTTAGTGAAGCTGACGGACGTCAAAAGAAAAGAAATAGACAAGCGCAACACTTTGGCTGTGTTTTTTTTTTTTATTTTGTTGAAAGATGTGGCATAATAAAAGAGGGAAATGATGTTGAGGGAACATGAGTGATGGACTTGCTGGTGGAGATCAAAATGCAGCAGCTGAGGCTTATTCCTGTGTTGTGCTTACATTAAGTTGATCTCGGATAAGAGCATTAACTAACTGCCTTAGTTGTAAGCAGCCTACTAGTCAGCATAAACCATCATTGTTGTCATTTGGGAAGAGGCCTCAAAAGCCCACAGAGCGTAATGACAAAGCACTACCTGCCCGAGTCACTTAATGTTTCATGTGACAGCCGGATGATGAAGATATTTAATTAATCCAGATAGGGAGCGACCTGTTTTGTTGTGTGCGAGTCATCGCCGGTCCCAGCAGGACCTGACGAAGGTTCATTAGCTGAGATAATGATGCTGATGGTGATGAAACGGTGATAATAACGCTGACGGTGGTAACGCGAGCGCCACACAGGGGACGGACGTTTGTGAGTGCGCTAATGCAAACAGCAGCAAAACCAAAGAAAGATTTCTCTTGTTGATTCAGATCAAAAAGTGAATCTGCATTTCAAAATATTTAGTAATTTTGCGCGACATAATGCATCTGATATTTCATCTATTAGCAAAAGACTGGAGATGATTGGTCTTATGTCAGTGGTACAAATGGATGGATATATCGGGACTAGACCAATATGTGGTGACTGGGTGTCAGTGTGTGTGTGTGTGTGTGTTTTGATTGCTCACTCAGCCTTTTAATCCTCCTGGTACTAACCACACTCTTTACCGTTGAGTCTGGGAAGCTACTTAATTAAATGAGGCTGATAATTCAGTCGGTAATGAGGAGGTTTAGTTTGTGCTGACTGGTTGTTCAGTGATGCCACTTTACTCTGATGAAGTGTGTGTCTTCTTTGGATCATTTCTTTTCTAACCAAACACCAGCCTTGCCGTACCTTGCAATCAGGACAGTATTTATCAAAAAGAGGACCAACTCACTGCCCGAAAGACTTCGACTCTCGGCTGCGGAGCAAAAGTCAGCCGGCCTACTCGTGTTTCTTACCATGTTCTGCTCTGCGATGTAGCACTCCACGTAGCGGTTGGGATGTTCGTTCTTGAAGAGCTCGGAGAAGGTCGAGTTCTTGGTGTCTCCGTCCAGAGCCACCACGTGATCGTTGTACCGGCCCAGCTTGGCCAGAGCCATGCCGTACGCCTTCCTCGTAGCAATCTGGCCACAGGTAAACAAACCAGTCAATCAACATGCTACAATAAATGATAATCCACAGATAAAAGCAGTAAGTAAGACATCCCAACTTGGCCAAGTGTGTGATTTATTCCGTCATCACAGCAAAGTGAAAATAATGCCATCAGACTAAAGGTCAGTGATAAGCTGCTAAGACAATTTACTAGTTTGATCCATCCACAGACAGATCCACAAACACAATCACAGATTAAAGATGTAATCCACTATGTATTTGTCCATCAAAAATGTGTATATTCATGTACAAGCTTAAGTCTTATAGATGAAGAGTACTTTTTTTAGACCCACCATCTCTAAAAATGCAGGTGGAGTTTACTGACTGCAAATATAAGTAAGACATTTGCTTTTTGTTAGACTGCACCAACGTGAAATCTGTGAAAAACAAGTGGAAATTCATCTGCAGCCACAAACTGCAAGAGCCACCGGATTTTTTGGATTATCAACACGACCCAGTTTGGTGCAGATCGTACCTTGTCTCCAGGTTTGTAGCTGGGCGCGCTTGGCATGCGGATGTTGCGGATGCTGACGGGCGGTGCGTCCTCGTTGGGCGGTGCGGGGTAGAGGCGCTTGCTGCTGCTGACGATGCGGCTCTGCAGCTCCTTGATGACACTCTCGGCCATGTCTTTAGGCAGGGGCTTGCCGTGCCAGCCCATCTTATCCTCAGCCGCTGAAAAACACGCAACAGTTCAGGACTACGTTTGAAAGAAGTCTTTACATGCTGTCTGCAGATAACAGAGTTAAAGTTTAAGCTTTTAAAGACCCATTAAAAATAAAATTCAGCAAAATATAATACTGATTTTTGGACAAATCATCTTTGCTTTATTCAAATAAGCACTGCAGGTAAGCATAAAGGTAAAGACTATATATTGCGTCCAGTGCAGAGGTCAGCTTTGGGCAGAAATATGGTCACTTATTAATTGAATTATTATAGTATAATGGTATTATTCTGTTTGCTTTAGGTTAGATAATGACCTAAACATGACTTTTTCCACAGATCGTGGTCAGAAAAGTATATATAAAGTGTGCTGGGTTCATCTATAATCGGCATTTTTCCAGTAAGTGCAGCAGGTCAGTATAATGGCAGTATCAGGTTCAGTGTGCTACGAGTTTTTAACATTAGAAATGATCACTGTGATACATGAGAACCTGGCATATTTTGACAAAAAACTTAAATATTAAAAATTAAAAATTTCAGTTCTATTGTGTAATATATAATGGCTTCAAATAAACATATGCTGGGCAGGGGAGGCTTAGTAAAACACTCTTTGTAAGGTAAGGCTGGGGCTGAGGAGATAAATACCTTGTCAAACACATAGCTGGTGCCGAGGGCTGCAGCACATAACATGCATGTGTAACATTTAAGCCTAGCCTGTGAGCCTCTTCAAAATGTCATACACTTTACATCATAGCTAAACCATCAGTTTGCCACTGGAGTGTCTCCATGCCGTCATGGTAAAGTAAGAAACTTTAAATGAAAGCACAGATTCAATGGAAAATATATAAATGTCATATTCTGCCTGCCCTCCTGCATACCTTTCGCCTCTGTGTTCATGTGTGCACACATGCAAACATGCAGAAAATAAACCACCGCCAGCTGCCACACTCATAACAATCTTCCACTTCAGCGGCTGACAATAAGCTAATTTAAAGGTCAAAGGTTGAGACGAGGGCTTACGACAACAGACACATACTGGGCATGGTTTTTGATGCAATCTGATATATTCAAAGACACACTTAAACACACACTCAGAGGCATGCACACATTCTCTGCTCTTACTCTTAAAACAACCTGTCTCTTCAGTTGCCGTGTCATCTTCACCCTTTAATCTGGGCAGCCAAAAGAAAAACAACTTTCTCTTTTTTGCCCTAACCTTCTCTCTGTGTGTGTCTCTCTCTCTTGTTCTCTCTCACACAAACACACACGTGTGCATACACACTCCCCCTAACCTTATCACAACATTAGGACAATGGGCTGTTGCTGGGAGTGTATGCTACACATTCTGAGGGATTACTGAGCTGCAGCAGCTAAGGCACTAAAGCACTGCAGGATTACAGCGGGTTAGGGAGCCTCTGGACCTGTGGCGAGGAGCAAGGACGTTAAACAACCACCTGACAAAAATATTACTCCCATTTGTCGTCGTTTTACCTTGTCACCATTCACCGAGTACTGGAGCAGTTTTGATCAGTGTCTATCATGTCTCTTGATGTGTGTTATCACAGATTACGCTGGGTTATGCTGCCTGGGATATGTGATGTCCTGTGATGTCACTGCTTTACAACCTGCCAGAAAATGTGAAAATCTCCAAAATGAGATTGGCAAACTTGCAAACCTATGGATTGATGGCAGAAATGAAAACTAATAATTATTTTTAATGGGAAGAAGGTAAATTAGGTCTATGCTTGACACTTCAACAGACATTCTCTATAATGAGTGATTTTTTCCCTCCAAAATGGATCTATAATATTTTGGAACAGAATTCTTCATATACAGGTCAGCATTGTGCTAAAATCCAAGCAGACATACAATGGTGCATGATTTCCCCTGAACCACCGGGTGTGTTGGATTTCTGTACCTGGGATGCCCTTGCCCTTGATGGTCTTGGCGATGATGGCGAGTGGCTGGTGGCGGGGCTGGCTCAGCACCTTACACAGCTCCTCCACACTGTGGCCGTCCACAATGATGGCATGCCAGCTGGGAAAACAGGGAAGAAACAACTTTAAATACAGTCCTACTTTTACATTTTTTTTTTTTAAATGCGGAAATGAACTCCTGTTGACTCCTAAATGCATGTTTTATGCAGGCCATGTACAGTCCCTGCACTGCAGCAGACAGCCAAGCTCAACATCAACCAAAAATGAGCAGGTTTTCATATTATGTTATTATAGTATAGTTAAAAAAAAAAAAAAAACAAAAAACATATCAAACTAGCTTACAAAACAGTGAACTGGTATCAGAGAGATTGACTATTTAGGCCCAAATTTCACCAAACAGTACCCTTTGGAGCTAATAGTAACTATAGATGCTGTCTCAGATTTCAACCTGATGCCTTATTTACACAGGTTTTCAATGCTGATGCAGGTTGTCCCTCCAGAAAACACACACAAACCAAAACACACATGCTTCAAAATACGCAAAAACAGACAGACACAGGGACGTCGCACACATTCAAGCATTCACTGTCTCCCTTCACCCATCCAAAAACGTCCTGTGCACCCCCTCCAGCTCCCGGCTCACCCGAAGGCCTCACAGCGCCGCTGGTACTTCTCCACGTGGTGCTGGAGGGGCGCCGGGTCGCTCTGGCCCAGCCTGTTGATGTCCATGATGGCCACCAGGTTGTCCAGCTGGTAGTAGGAGGCGAAGGCCATGGCCTCCCACACCGAGCCCTCAGACATCTCCCCATCACCCAGCAGGCAATACACACGGTAGCTGCGGGACAGAAAGAGAGGGACTCAGTGTTTCTGACTGAACTGTGGAGCAGAAGACTGATGTAGTGAAAGAAACAGAAACACACATACAAATACACGTATAAACAGAAATGCATAATGTTGAATATCTGAAATGTTTTGGAAAATTGTGTATGAAAAACATCATAGAGAGGCAATACAGGAGTGTGGGAACATGGGTACACTCCTTCATAGGCTATAGACAGAGTAGACAGACAGATAGATAGACAGACAGATAGCACCAGGATCATACCATAGTCTATTGTCTCTTACAGAGGTAAGGGGTAATTTTCCATAGCACAGTGGTTTTTACTTTCAACACACCCTCACATTTTCTGTACTGTGCATCTCCTCCTATAGGACTCGATTTGACAGCTGACCCTCACACCTACACACACACACACACACACACACACACATGCATGCACAGAGCCCCCCCCCAAACCCTCGGTAGTCGCTCCCCGTGGCGTAACAATTCCTGACAGCTTTCCAGTCAAATAGACACATTCTCATTAAAGCTGGAAGATCGGCCGAGACACGGCGCATTACACCACGCATTCCAACTCAGGGCAGAAAGAACGACACACACAGGAGAGAGGAAGAAAGGAATTCCAGAGACGATGAAAGAAAGGGAGAGGGAAAGAGGGAGAATGAATGAGCGAGCGCCGATAGACGGAGGGCGAGATGAACAGGAAGCTGGATTCAAAAAGCTTTTTTCCAGAACTATTCAAGATGATACTTTGATACACCCTGTGTTTGGAAAACATCTGTCTCGTGTTCATCATTAATCACCTGCAAAATACAGTGACTTTAGCCTAAGTGAGAAACTCAAAATTTAAGATAGCTTTCAATAGTTGTTTTAAAATGATGGATGTCTCAGTTTGAAACAACACTCGTTATGCACTGAGAACACACCATGTTCATTCACTTTTTTTTTTATTTTGCATGTAACCTTGTGATTTATTCTCTCTAAAGATGTAAAATCTGTCTAAAAATCCCATTACTCTAAGTAGTTACCTCATCAAAACTCTAGTCAGGAGTGTGACGTCAGTGATACAAGAACTGAAACACTTCAAGGCTCTGGGTTAGTTCAGGTTTTCACACAAATCCATTTTTTCTTCAGTGCCACACTTTGTGAAGCCAAATAACACCTGCTGTGACTCAAATGGCCTTCAGATTGTTTGGTTTTCACTTAAAAAGTATTCCTCGAAGTAGCTGCTTAATTATTCATGTGTATTTATGACTGCAAACATAATTTTTTTTAGGAAACGCAATGGAATACAGTTATATTTTTGTATTTAGAATACATAATGCTGTTATAGGTTTCTGTTACAACCCAACACTACGCTAATGTTTTTAAGTGAAATGTGTCTCTGACCAGGATACGGGAGGAATATGCAATAGTCGAACTACTTTGTATAACACAGACATGAAGCAATGCTCATCTTTATTCAGTTTGATGCAAATCTTTTGAATATATGCAACGTGCAGAGACATACAATGGGTTTAGAGCTTGTGATGAATGAAATCCATTGTGCAGTTTTTGTGGACGTGGCCAAAGGTGATAGTAATAGGCTATAACGTCAAGAATAAGCTCTGCTGTCAGCACAAAATACACACATACCATCACACAGCCAAACACACACACACACACACACACACATACACACATATACTGTATAGTCCGAGGGGGCACTGTAACCAACTGTAATCCTGGCAGCGCTTTAGTGCTTTAGCTGCAGGAGCTAAGTAATCCTTCATAATGTGACCACCACCCCCGCAGGATTTACCAAAGATTTCCTCTCTGGGTGGAGCAGCAGTGCAGCAAGCATGTAAAAGATGATAAGGTGGTCTGTGTGTACTGTGTGTGCACAGCCAATGAGAAAATACTTTAACACTTGAATATGTTGATGTTATGTTTTGTGACATTTTTTGGGTCAGATGGTGCATGAAATATGTGTGTGTGTGTGTGTGTGTGTGTGTGTGTGTGTCCCTTCCGCCTCTCTTTCTCTTTCTGGAAGGTGAGAAAAGCAGATCAAGACAAGGTGACACTCTTTGCAAACATCCCAAACCCGTCCAGCTATCACACAGAAGCATGTTAAACACACAGGCACGTACAAACACACATGCACACGCACATGCACACACACACACACACACACATGCACAAACGCACATGCACCTCAGGCTGTTTTACACACATCATTTCACCCTGATAACCTAAAAACTTTCAGTCAATCCACCAAGGCCTTTTAACCAGGTGACGAATTGTATAGAACACCGCATCTTATTAGATCAAATATAACATCAAACACGGCTTATTTATTAATTCAAGCAACCGCTGCATATTGAACCAGACCCACATAATGCATACAGAGATGCACAATGTCACAACTACTGTTAAATGTATTGAACGGGTTCATTGATGAATCATATCTTATAATCCCCACTCTGACTGAAGCTGTTGGGGTTATTTCATGCAACAAATCATAAAAACCATATCATAAAAACACAACATATGGTACTGTTAACGTATTTTAAACAATGCCAAAATCCACCCAGCAGCACTTGATCCAGAGGAGGGGGAAGGGGTGGGGTGGGGGTGGGGTGTGTTACTATCAGCCTATCAGACAGCATTCGGCAGTTTTCACTTCCGATGTGAGGAAAGCGGCGCAGCGATGCAATGATGCCGTCTTCTAAGTAAATGTTGAGGCGCAACGTTGCAGCGAATTAGCCTGACAAGCCGCGCTGTGCACTGGGAGGGAGATCAAACACACACACACACACACCACAAACACACACACATGCTCACACAGTCACTCACATATACAGTACAATATACAAAATCAGACACGCAGGCACATATGAGCACGCATGCATACACACACAACACAGGCAAAGCTTTTTCTTTTCTTTTTTTTTTTGGATGATAGGAGGGGGGAATAGTGAGGAGGAGAGATAGAGAGATCAGGAAGGGAGATCTTGCATGTGTGTAATTATTAGAGCAGAAGAAATTGAGTGCACACAAAATGCAGGGAGAGAGAGAGAGAGAGAAGCCAACACACTATGTGAGTATGGCATTCCCTGGCTGTTTTTCTTTTTTTTTTTTTCACTGCATGTGCCGTGTGTGCAGGCTGAATAAAACCAAACCGCCATTGTTAAGACAGCCTCCTTCTTTTCTGTCGACAATAAAAAGCGCCCGAGTGACACCTCTCTCCCTGAATTCCAAAGTTTGGCTCAGATGTTTCTGTTTCCCGTTAATTTTCAATGAAAAAAAAAAAGTGAAGTGGGTGAATATGCTGTGTCATATTATGGGCTGCACAACTCTCTCTCTCTCTCTCTCTCTCTGTCTCTATTGTTGGACAGAAATCCACATGGCCCTTTCTAGATCGCCGTACAACAAAGGAACGCCGTGACCCTGCTCACACTCAAAACACAGAGCAGAGCACCACGGCTGTGCGTTTCAGTTCTGGCAGTTTATCATGACATGACAGTTTGCTCTTTGCTGTGAATATGTTTAAGACAGTTTGAGCGGGAAGTGTAAAAAAACAGCTGTGGAACAACTGGCCAAAGATGTGTGTGTACTGGGTTTTCCAGTCATAATTTGACTGCACATTATTTTAAAATCTAAATTACACCTTTGCGACCTGACACACTGCAAAAACTCAAAATCTTACTAAGAATATATGTCTTATTTCTAGTCAAAATATCTCATTACACTTAAAATAAGACATAATCACCTCAGAAGTAACTTGTTTTTAGACAATTTTCACTTGAAAATTCATTTGAAACAAGTGAAAATTGTCTAAATATTTCTTAGGTGATCATGTCTTATTTTAAGTGTAATGAGATATTTTGACTAGAAATAAGACAAATATTCTTGGTAAGATTTTGAGTTTTTGCAGTGCAAAATATAAACAAAATTAAGCCGCCACAACACTGAAGACCAAACCACAGAAGCACTATTACTCCTGATTCTGGTTTCTATATTTCAAATACACACAATACACTGTATAAATAAGACACCTTTGAAATAAATGCCTCCAATTTGCAGAGGTCTGAGGTGAGACTTTGTTTTATATGTTTTGTCTCTCAGGCATGTTTAAAGCCTACATGAAATTAACTGCCATCACTTTTACTTTCTGGAAAACAGTGACCTCATGCCAGAGCATCCTGTTACGACAGGAAACACATAAAATCAAGGAAGAAAAATCTGGCTCTTTTGAATTTGGAAAAAAAAATTCCCCACCTGCTGATTTTGACCTGCAGTTGGTCCCGGTCATATCACGCTGACCAGATAGCTTGATCCCCCTGACTTTCTCTGATCTGATTGGTAAAACTGATCACAGGTCAGCTCTCCTGCTCTCTGATTGGCTGAGTAAATGTCAGCACAGAGCAGGACTGTCAGGGAGGGTTAGATCTGCAGGTCCAGGTTGAAATGTCACATGTCAGCAGAGTTTACTGCTACACAAGGTCAGCAGTGTATTCTGTGTGTGTGTGTGTGTGTGTGTGTGTGAGAGAGAGAGAGAGAGTGTGCACATGTAGCACATGCACATGCACCTCTGTGTGTGAAGAATGAAGCATGCAAGGTTGTTTTACTTGAGCTGTCCATACACTTCAGAGGGGCTGCATGAAGTCCAGTTTATAACCACGGGCTATTTGTGTACGTGTGTGTGTGTGTGTGTGTGTGTCTTACCTGGCCTTATCAAAGTACTTTCCAGTGTAGGCCATCCCACAGGCAGCTCCCAGCCCGTGACCCAGAGACCCAGTGGCCACATCCACAAACTGCTGCTTCTGTGAGTACACACACACACACAGACAAACACACACACACACACACACACACACACACACACACACACACACACACACACACACACACACACACACAGATGTACACAGTATTAGGCAAACCACATCTTTTGTGTCACAGCGTCTGCAACAGATAAAATTTGCAAGCACAGGAAGCATGAAATTAAATTAATAAAAGAACAGTGAGTGGCAGCTTGGTCACAGTCACACTCACTGTGTGTGTGTGTGTGTGTGTGTGTGTGTGTGTGTGTCGGTGACAGGGCGCATGTGAACACTGGCTGTCCTTAAAGTCTGCAGCCGAGGAGAAAGGAGCAGAGCACAGACCGTCTCTGTCACACAAAAACATCTTTGTCACAGCTGTCCTGCCTGTACACAGTGTGTTTTCTGTGTGTGTGTGTGTGTGTGTGTGTGTGTGTGTGTGTGTGTGTGTGTGTGTGTGTGTGTGTGTGTGTTCACGCTGTCTACACGCAGAATGTGCAGTGTGTGTGCATGTTCCGGAGTGTACAGTACATGTGTGTGTTTACACTGAAGCGCCTGTGCTCTGTCTTGTTTCCATCGAGGATAAAGGAGAAGTGTCAGACAGGGATGATGATGTGACATCCTAAATGACTTCATTCTTTTCATTTCAAGCAATTTATTTCAATCTTCTTTTTTTATTTTTAAGTTCATTTGTGCTGGATCTACCTATACCTTCAGCTGTGTACGGATCACTATGACATATGGAAGGATAAATGCCTCTACCTTTTCCTAAAACTTTTTTTTTTAATTCCAAGACGTGTATTTCAAATCCGCATGTTACACTGTGTAAATACAACAACCTCAAAGTTGCTCTAAAATTTATTTTTTCACTTTGACGAAGCTGGGCCAATGACTCCTATGGGCCAGTGTTCCCCAACCCAGTCCTCAAGGCCCCCCCTGTCCTGCAGGTTTTTGTTTCAGCTCTGCTCTTTCACACCTGGTCCATTTAAGGGCTTCATGCTGATTGGTTGAAGCAGATCTACCTGAACAGGGCGTGCAGGAAGATGCATGGGCCTTAATTGGGTCAGGTGTGCAAGAGCAGAGCTGAAACCAAAACCTGCAGGCAGGGGGGCCATATAGGGGGGAAAAGTTAGGACAATTCCAAGGGCCCTTGCCTGAAAGGGGCCCCCAAAAATAGGTAAAAACTAATATAAAATTATTAAACCATCATCGAGTAAATATATAGTGGTCCCTCGTTTATCGCGGGAGTTACGTTCTAAAAATAACCCGCAATAGGCGAAATCCGCGAAGTAGTCAGCTTTATTTTTTACAATTATTATAGATGTTTTAAGGCTGTAAAACCCCTCACTACACACTTTATACACTTTTCTCAGACAGGCATTAACATTTTCTCACTTTTCTCTCTTGTTTAAACTCTCAAAGTTCAAACCTTCATAGAAAAATAAGTCCAGTATTATAGAATGAACGCATTCTGTACTGTACAGGAGACACGGCACGGAGGTGGTCGGAGCTGTAGACAATGGTCTACAGTCCCTTAGCCAATCAGGACGCAGAACACAATGCGCTGTAAAAAAAAAAAAAAAAAAAAAAAAAGCATGCAAAATTGCACTAAAAAAAATCCGCGAAACTGCGAGGCCGCGAAAGGTGAACCGCGTTATAGCGAGGGACAACTGCATATATATATATGATATAATAGAAATGTTGGAGTATCCCTTTAACTGCTGGTGTGTTCCTGATACACACAGCCTGGTATGCAGAGTAAGCCTTCATGCCTAGAACCTTCTGTGCTTTCCTGTAGGTGGTGAGGTAATCAATAATGATCGGTTCCTGTGTGTGTGTGTGCTCTGTGTCACTTCCTGTCCTCACCGGCACAGGGTGGCCCTCCAGGATGGAGTCGACCTTGCGGAGGTTGAGGAGCTCGTTCTCCTTCAGGTAGCCCGTCTCCGCCCACACGGCATACAGCACTGGGGCCGCATGACCCTGAGGAGGCAGAGGTCAAAGGTCAAAGGTTAGAGGGAGAACAGCACTGCAGCGGTAGCCAGTCGGTATCAAGGATGCACAATTCATGATCTGAAATGTGGGAGTTGCTGCTCAGCCTCACATCACAAACAGACCCTGATTTACCTGGAAGCTGAAGTCATGACTCTTTACTTTACTCTTTATTTACTGGGCACCGGACGATGGCACCATAAAAACAACAAATGACAAATAACAGTATCAAGATAAAGGTTCAGTAAGATCACAGCGACTGACAGATATCAGTCACTGTCCACATCAAAACCCACAAAACTAAAGGCAGCTGAAGAATTAAAGTGTCCAGAAAGCAGGACTTGAGCTGGATTCAATTTGACTGTAATTTTTTATTTATTTTTTTTCCTGTTGCAGGGAAAACCGCCCAACTCTGCAGATATGACAAATTGAAATGGATTCCATGAAGTCGACAGAATTACTCAGCGATGGAGCGAATAAAGCCGGATTAAATTGGGGAATCAGCCGCAAGCTCTCCAGTGAACTAGTGCCAATCCAAGCCATTTGGACTTAAGCAGAATTTAGTGGCCATTTTAGATGCATATTGATGTTATATTAATGTACAGGGAAAGGCCTTATGATACAGAAATCATTGTTGTTGCTCGTCATTGGTGTGTATACATGTCTGCATTCTCATGTATGCACTGCTGGATCCCAACTGAGGCGATCACCACTGAAGTTCCAGGTGTGTGTGAGTGTGTGAGAGTGTGTGTGTGTGTGTGTCACCTTGGAGAGGATGAAGCGATCGTTGTTGGGGTTTCGAGGATCTTCAGGTCGGTACTTCATGGTATGGAAGAAAAGCACTGACATGATGTCTGCCGCACTGCAGCATGATGTCGGATGGCTGGAACACAAAGATGGAGAGAACACACACACACACACACACTCTTATTATTGTTGCAGCATAATAGCTAATGATGTGCAGAGGAGAGATGAAACTATAAGTTATTATTACATAAAAGCAAACTTGCATGCTCTCACACACCGAAATGAACTTTTCCATTGTTGATATATAGGCCTATTATACGTAATGCAAACACACACACACACACACACACACACACACACACACACACACACACACACTAGTCACAGGTAAGTGAACTTGACTGTGCATTCTTATTTCTCAGTTCAAATCAGTGGACACACTAAGAGCACACCAAAACACAGAAAACACAAAGAAAAGGAGGCAGAGATAAAACAGAAAAGACAGGCAGAAAGGCAAATGGATAATCAGCAGTAATCACTTTGACTGCCTGTCTGTCTCTCTGCCTGTCTGCCTGCCTGTCTGTCAGTCGGTCGGTCTGTCAATCCCGTCCTCTCTGCCCTCTGGTCGTTGTGTGGTCTGATGTAGTGAGTTAATTCATGCCAACCCATCTGTGGTAGCAGAGTTATGTAAGGCAGACAGTGAGCTAGTCTGATTGACTTTGTCAGGGTCGGTCAGCCGCTAAGTACATATACAGTGTAGCTCTCTCCCTCCCCCTCTCCCACACACACACACACACACACACACACACACACACTGCACCCTCTCTGTTGATCAAAAATACTAAAGCCACCACAAAAACATAACTGACATCTTTAGAGTGCTGTTATAGATTAAAAGGTTATAATGTTGCACTGAATGTAACACAGATTTTGGTTAGAAAAGTGTTTATGTTCTCTATGTTACTTTTTTTTTTTTTTTTAACATGCCCATAATACCTCCATTTCCACTAAGGCCACGCTTGGTGAAGGCCTTTTCTCTATTATCCTGAAATGGAAAATGTGAAATGACAAGGGAGTTATGACTGAATGAAGGTGACAGACTAAATAAACACGTGGGTAGTGTGTGGTGTGATGGATGATACAGGACAGAGTGAAAAGATAGATGATATCTAATTTATGGATGATGTGAGAAAATTTAAAATTGATCTGTGAGAAAATGATAAAATTAACAAATAGGATTAGGATAGAAAAGCAGGTCTGGCCTAAATTCTCTGTTTTCCTGAACATAATTCAAATATAATAAACTTGCTTGTCTTGTGCATAGGTCTCAGAGGTAGCCCATGTGATGTGATGTGATGAGATCAGACTGCATGCAAAAGCAAAAAATAAATGGAATGTCTCCTGTGTCCCTGGGGGATAATTCTGGTTTAGTGTAATTTTCTAAATATTTTAAATGACGGAAATGTGTGCGTGTGTGTCCAAGAAATGCCTGAGATAAATCCAGAAATTCCCATCCATTACGCCCTATTATGAATCCCACATCCATTAGAGAGCGTGCACGTCCCCATCACGACCTCCTCGGTTCCCTGCTCTCCTCCCTCCTTCCTTTGGGAACACTTCCACCTCAGCTGCGGGTTCAAATGGACTTTCTCAAGGTAGCACACATTATCTTAATCTGTCTGGTACCAGTTTTATGTGCTTGAATTTTCACGAACTCGCCACCAGGGTCCCATTGTAAAGCATATAGAACAGATGTCACTGAGGTTCACTGTGTGCATTATTTAGCGACTGTATAACCGATGCACAGAGCTGTGCGGCTGCATTTGCTGATCAAAGCATGTGATGGTTGTATAACCAGCTGACACGGTATTTACTCTACATTTTAACCAGGCCTCCTAGTAACGTGCAGCATTTCCATAAACACAGGTTTTATTTTGAAAGCTGTGACAGGAAGTCCTCCCGCCACCCAACAACTCTGTAGTCCGAGCGGCTGTGCACTGATCTGTCCGTGCACGCAGGCGCGTCGGGTCGGCAAGAGCGCGCGTCGCTCCGTCGGTTCCATTTCGGTGTCTCTCAACTCCACGTCGGCTGCGGACATCGCATGATGCACCGACTCACTTTCTGCTCTGCTCCGCTCTTACATAACCGGACAAAGACCACTAGGAGCCGGGGGGAGAGAGGGAGAGCGGAGCGTCGGTGCACCTGCAGCAATTCATGACCGAATCCCCAGAACCCGTGCATTTACTTTAAAAATAACATTTGCATGCGCAGTTGTGCAAAGCAATTCAGCTTGTCCGTTAATTGTTTCATGTCATGATGCTAAACTAAACACGGGCCTTAACGTGTCAGGTAAATTAACTTTTAATCATGCACGTCAACAGCTGCCCTGTCAGGCGAAATGCGTAAATTGCGCACACGCTATGTTGGCACAAATGTTCTTTGACGTTTACGCACTGTGCAAAACAAGTGTTTTGTTTACTAAAATGTCCCCTGTTTGTGCAGAGAGTATGATTATCACATGTTATTGTGTTTTGCACTCTCATAAACCCGTAGCCTACAGCTGTAGCTGGCGTTGGTCTTCGCGGTCCCCTAACACGCGATTACCAGAATGAAATAGTGTTATGTTTTGTCCGATAACGAGACTACAGTTTATAAATTCAAGTCCACGTCCCTCCTGATGTAAACAGATAACAAGCCTTTTAATTTGTCCTATAATAAACCAAGAAGTGCGCGGCTCCTACCGGCCCGGGACACTAACGGCGCGTTTTATCTTTATCTAAATCTACCGGTTCGTCGCTCCGTCCTCATTCTCTTACCCGCTGCCCGCTGCAGTTGTCGCCTTGATGGAGTTGATCCGGAGCCGGGTGGCGATGTTCCTGAGCGCCTGCACCGTCTGCTGGTCCGGTTTGTGGTAGTCCTCCATCTGGCCGATGCACCAAAAACACACGCACGCCGGTAGAGATGAGATAAAGAGTTAAAAGTCCCCGGTCTGACGCGAGAAAGCAGCTGAACGCGCGGCGGACGATCGCAGGGGTTAAAAAGACTGTCTTGCTGAACCTGCGTTGGAGAGAGAGAGAGAGAGAGAGAGAGAGAGAGAGAGAGAGAGAGAGAGAGAGAGAGAGAGAGAGAGAGGGAGGGGGAGAGGGGGGCGTGTTCGCAAGCAAAGCCTATGAATATGGCTAATCTAGAGCTAAAAGGAGACTACAGTTACTCTCCAAACAGTCACGCATGAGCACATCCAACAGCAGGAAAGCTTTGGGCTGAGACCAAGGCCACACACACACACACACACACACACACGTACGCACGCACGCAGGCGCGCACAAAGCCCTCCTTCCCACGCACTCTGCTCAGGAGCGCACAGGTTGAATCTGCATAATCCAGGAACGCTTCCTTTCTGGAATGAAAATTACATGGGAAAAAGGCAAGAGAGAATAATTTAAGCAACTGAAAAATAAATCTGCAGAATGGGGCTGCCACTCCTCTGAACAGAAATTAATTAAGGACAACTGGAACTGTAAAATCCCTCTTGCACAGACGAGATTAAAACATAATTTTAGTTTCTTCACGAACTACCACTTTCACCATTTAAATGCACATATTTTGATCTGTCTTCACAAAGACAGAGGGTCCATATTCTTACTATAGTCTTTACTCCACAGTCATGTGGCAGATGAGGAGGAATATGTACCAAAACCCCATCATCATCATCATCAGCAGCAGCAGCAGCAGCAGCATCATCATCATCATGTTTAAAAAAAAAAAAAAAAAAAAAAAAAAAAAGCCTCGTGATTTTTCTGTGTATTTCGGTGTTGCTGTTGTCCTTGCACCTTGTGTGCCAGTGCGTGCTGTGAAACTTTAAGCTGTCACAATATCTCTGCATCAACCTTGCCAAGACAAATTCCTGTCCATTTACTTGCACTTGGCAGTCAAAATTATTTTGATATCAAAAAAAAAAAAAAAAAAAGTAAATAAAGCCTGAACCACTGATAGGAAGTTTGGCTTTTACCACGATCACATGGCACAGCACAGGCACACCAGAATTTTCCATTTACCTATATTCTAATGTGCACGTCATTTTTAAGTCAGTATGACTGTTAATGTTTAAACTGCATTCAGTGAGGGTTTGCTGATATACTTGATAATATAATTTGTCAATTGCTTTTGCTCCTTTTGTCTTCTTAATTGTTTTAATTATGAATATTTTTAGGCAGATATCTTTTGTAGTAGCCAAAGGAACAATGTAGGCTACAGTAATCAACAACATATGTTGGATATTTCAAACTTCTAAATTTTGCTACTGTATTATCAATATTGCCTGCATAGCACTCACTAAACAGGAATTTAAAGTAATCTACAGGCAACTCCTTAACCAGGATGTTTCTGTAAAATCAAACAATACAGAAATATTCATAATACTGTTGGTGACTGTATAGTGCAGTATAGGGCTCATAATATAGTGTAGACCTCCAACCAACAGTACATGTATAGCAGAGATTATAGTAAAGTGATTTCTAAAGTAGGGTCTGAGGCTCCCAGATGGGTCTTTTCAGGACAAAATCTCATCAGATGAGGGGATGTGGTCTAAAAATTAAGGGGTCTTTGACATAATAAAGATCTGGAGGACCAACACAATCTAATACAGGACAGTGCAGTATAATATTTGGCTTCTTTTCACAATAAAGCGTCCTGTGGCTGACGGTCCTGTCTCACTGCACCAGTTAAGACGTATAGAGGGTCGCAGGATGACGAGCCAACCGGAGGATAACACGCTAATCTTGGCTTACTGACTTTTCCCACTGACACCAACCTGATTAGGAGCAGCACAAGACTTCCACCTGTAATCGCTGACTTCCTCGCTGCTCAGGTGATAACTGGGACAAGCCAGAGGTAGAGGGATTTTTATTTGTTTAGTCATCTGTTCAAAGTCTTGAGCTACTATTTTCCCTGGAATTTAACATAATTCCTGTGGGGTTCAGTTTTAAGAGACTAAGGTTTCCTGTGGCCTAGTAAACCAAAATATCTTTAGTGGCTTTGAGAACGTCCCAGTTAGAAGACTTTGCACAAAGTGAGGAGGCTGGATTTGTGGAAACTCTGTAATTAATGGTTAATAAATGTTTCAGTGGTTGCTGAAAACAAAATCATGAGGTGTTGAGAGTGGTGCTGAAACATTTCCCAGAACACAGTAACACTGATGACAGCTGGGAATCGTGCACTGGGGCACACAATGAGACAAAGGTTAGACTCCATGCATGACTGAATGGGACGCTGTGTCTGTGTGCTGCCATCAGCCGGAGACTCCTGCCAGTGACTGGGATTAAATTCCAATTTTGGCCGGCAGGGAGCTCAGGAGCATGTCTGGAGTGGGCAAATGAAAACACTTTGACAAGCTGCTGCATCTTTCAGGAAGCAGAGAGGTTCTGAAGGCGGAAAATATGGGATTAAAAAAAGGAAAATGTGTTTCCTCAGTTGTCCAAAGCTACCTGCAGGCCAAGGGCTCTTAAAAAAAAAAATCTACCCTTCCAGTGTGTATTGCATTGCACTGATACCTACTGACTGCTGTTTAACCTTGGACTTGGCAATGGTACAACCGATTAAAAGTAAACACCAGGCGACATCTAGTGGCCAAATGGTAAAACCGCAACATCCTCATGCGCGTCTAAACAAAAGGGAAATGACACATAAATATTGCCCAGACATTTGACAAATGGAAAAATATTATGTCCAAGTTATATTGGACCTACTTCAGAAAATCCCAGTGCTGCAAGAAATCCTGGATTACACAGACAGGTCCTAAGAGTGGAAAAAAACAAAAACAAAACCAAAAAAAACAGGAAAACATATTTACCCATCAGAAATTAATGTGACGTAATGTCTTAAATGGAAAAGAACAAGCAGCTCCTCCCAAGGACAAAACAAAAACACTCTTCATTTTTCTAATCTTTAATATCACAAAATAGTCATAATAAACCAAATTACACACAGTGACAAATTTATTATTATTTTTTAAATGAATGCAATTTCCATACGCTTCCCAAAAAACAATGAGCAAAATCATATTTCTGGCCAATAAGATACATTACACCAAGGCATAAAATAACCATAAAAGCTTAAATATGAGAAGTGGGATTAAAACAATTTCTAAATGTATTCTCTTTTTTTTTCTGTGTGCATTGGAGTAACGAATACGAGTCTGCAATGTTGGCAAATAAACCTCTGAAATGAATGATAACAGGGAAAATCAACTACGCAAAATATTTTGACTTACTGTCTTGGTACTGGACACTTGCCATGATGTATAAAGTTTTTACTTGCTACCTTTATCTGAGAAATTTGTTTTGCTCAAAAAATAATTTCATTTAAACAACTGGTGTTAAAGGCATAATGATCTGAGTGCTGCTCAACTGAAACACACAGACACCAGATGGAAAAAAAAAAGTGGCACATGAACAGATACTGCTAGAAAGTACCAAATACATTCAAATTGCAGGACCAAATACAAAAAAAGTATCACAATCAGGGTGGGGGGGCTTTATGCATAAACTTATATCACTCTAATTAAAATGATTTCCTATCAGAAAATTCCCCATGTAGAATAACATGAACATTTTCTGATTAATATGTGAACTTTTTAAGCTTCATCTGCACGTTGAGTGAGTCAACTGAAATTCAAAAAGAGCCCTCTTCTTTGCATTTCATTAAAAAAAAAAAAAGATACAAAATAAAAACACAAAAGTTGGTAATGTCTAGCTCTGAAGTTTCCATCTGGAATGGCTAAGTCTATCGATCATTTAGAAGAAGACTATCACACAGACGACAGAACGTGTAGAAAATCAAAACAAACAAAAAAAAAATCTGCATCCACATAACATCGCTGTGTGTCCTCCGCTTGTGCAACTAAGAGACAGCCAGGTCGCTCACGAGCTGACCTCTGACGTCGAATCGGACAGTGCTGCTGACACGTGAAAACCTCATAACCTACATTTTCCGATTTTTCCATTACTTCCTGAACTGTTTTCATGATCCGACGCATGCTGAATATGTTTCAAGACACCAGGTCAAATCAAACCGATTAATATTTCATCTGGCATGGTTTTGAAATCATTAATTTTTTTTTTTTAAAGCTGACTGAGGAGATCAAATGTTTTCACGCTAAAAGGGGCGACAGCCGATCGGCAAATCGAGTTATGTGGAGACAGATGCGCGGTTTCCTGTTCCCATCGCGGATTGCAGGGCTTAAGGTTCCTCTGTGCTGCAGTAGACTTTTACTGCAAAGGAGCCCAATAACTACCACAACCCTTTCAGTCTTTGTATAACAAAGCATATTCATACAGAAGGCTGCTTAGGAAAAAAACAAAACAAAAAAGACAACACAACAAAACAAAACAAAAAACAGTAACAGTAAGGTTGACCTTTGCTGATCTGAACCAATGGGAAAATATGATACAGGTTGTTTCAGACGTCAGAGGTTCAGATTAACAAAGCTCAACTGTACCATCGTAAAATATCCCAAAATGCTGGTATCCCAAAAGGCATTGCGGCTGTCTTCTATTGCACATGTCCCTCCCCCCACCTCGAGGACATCAAGCGGTATGAGCTTAGCCGGTGGAGGGGAGACGAGAGACAGACACAAAGTGTGAGGGAGAGGGAGAGAGAGAGAGAGAGAGAGAGAGAGAGAGGGAGAGAGGGAAGGAGAGAGAGAGTTCAGAGAGAAATGTGGACAGAAGCGGTTTGTGCGTGTCTACCTGTGTGTGTTTGTGTGTGAACACATCTGCGGTCTGCAACATAACTTTACCAAAAGCAGAGGATTGTAACTGACTCAGTCTGAGCTTGTAGCTGCAAGTGCTTCACTAAACAATCATGGAAGTCCTTGTCTTCCTTTGACGAGGCGAGAACCCCCACTCAACCCACCAAGTCTGCCTCTTATCGCGACACTGTCAACGCAAAAAGCCACAAAAACCCGTGCGGCTGTTCAGTGCATCTGTGGTGACACCAAAAATATACAGGCATCAACATTAATTTGTAAAGGGATATGGTTTAGAAAGTAAGTGAGGGCAAATCAAGAAAATGAGTTCTCCTTTTTGCTCCAGAGAGTGGGATACTCCGAAAAAACAGACCCCCAAAACAGTTCAGAGGTCCCCAGCACAGAGGTCAGTCCCTCTTTCTTACCAAGCAGTCTGAATGTGTGTGGGTTAACGGTTCCCATAGTCTCACACTGCAATGACTGCCAGGCTTTGTGGAGAGAAGAAGAAGGAGGCCATGATTCCCAGCTGCAAAATTCTGGATCATACTGTGCTCGATTTGTCCAAGAGTCAGGGTCAAGAGTGAAGGGATAAGAGGTCACCAAATCTCAAATATGGTCCCATCTTCAAGAGAACATTATCAGCGACAGCCAAATTTCACTAGTCCATGGCTGACAGCTTTACCATACTTGTTCTGTGCCGGCAGGATGGCTCCAAGCCATAGTGGAAGTTTATTTTCCTTTATAAATCCTGTCCACAGACTTTCAAGGTCACAGGACTATAGTTAGGGTCCAAAAGAAGCCACGGGTCCCTCTCTGAATAGATCTGCTTTGACACTTGTAGGCAAGATATCAATCCGGTTTACAGTGAGACGCAGGACAGAGTCAAAGTTCAGGTGAAGACTCCAAAAGCGAAGAGATTTGAGCTAAGCAGAGCGTTAAATGGTACGGGCATGCTGTCTCAAGCCTAATAACGCACACAAGTATAAATGAGTTTTGCAGATTTGTGCTATACAGCGTGTCAAACGGCTGTTAGATGCATTTGTTTGAGTCCCATCAACGTCTGGTCTCGTCTGCATGTCTTTCCAACACTAGAAGTCCTGAAGAGTTACCAGTCTTTTTTTTTTTTTTTTTTTTGCTGTTTCTGGTTCAAATACAGATGAGGAAGAGTACAGGGTCACGGCGGACGCTGGGTTATAAAATGATGTTGCAGAACTTGCTGGAAAGCCGGGTGTAAGGCAGTGTTTAACTACGGGTCGGGACCCAAAACACACCACAGGCTTGTTTTTGGGTTCAGCCAGCACAAAAGAAGAGTTTCTTACGTTTTATTGAACCTGCGTCCCCAGAAAAAAGTGAGTCTAACTATTTTGATTACTGGACTAAGAACTTTTGATGCAGAGTGATGGTTGTGGTCTTGCAGCTCCTGTTTCTATATGGTTTGGTAACGGTTTTGATCGCTGAGGTGGGGCTATAGCTTGATGTTGCTGAAGTCCTTGGACAGGCTCTGCAGGTAAGCATCGTGAATGGCACTGAGGAAGGCTGGGTCATTCTGGACAGGGAAGAGGTAAAGAACAAAAGAGGAAAGGATGAAAGAGCAGAAACTGTCAATGTGAGCCTGTGTGTGTGTATGTGCATGTCTGTACGCACAGACTGATTTGTGAAAATGATTTGTCATCAGATTATAAAAGCCTTTTCTTTTTTTGCATGAAATGGCCATCAGATAGAACTATTTATTACATGTCTATTTTGCATATGTCTGTTTCTGAATTAAACACTGTCCAACATCTACTTTTGTCACTCCACACTCAAGAGGTCCAATCCATTTTGTTGATTTCTAATAAACAAATAACTTACAAAAAATTCCTCCAAATTTTACATGTAATTTATCTGGAGAGCATCAAACTTTTGACAGACTGCTGGATGATGAACGGTAACCTTACCAGATTTGTTTGTTTTGCTGTGGATACAGTTCTGCTTCACAATAGCCCATAAATGCTAATTAAAGATGTTTCATGCTTTGGACTGCATCTACTGACTATTTTCATAACTGATTAATCTATTGATTTTTCTCCCATTAATTGAAGGTTAATTTAGTCTATACTATGTCAAAAATCATGACAAATACTCATGGGAAGTTACCAAAGCAAAAAGTGACATGTTAAAATTGCTTTCTTAGTTCGACCAGCAAAACTAACTAAATAAACAAAGGAGTGAATAAATGAATGAAACAAAATAAACAGAAAGTACTAATTTTAGTTTGATAAGAACTGAGACTAATAAGGAAATATTAGCATCTTGGTGATGCTGTAATCAACAAAATAGCTGGGGGTTTTATTTAACAAATGACTAAAGCAATTATCAAAATTATGACACATTTTCTGTCCGTGTTGCTTTAAGGTGCCAGAGGTCCTGTTTATGTGTGTTATTATGCCTTTGGTGTGTGTAGTTTACCTTGATGAGGTGTATCAGAGTGTCTTGTAGCTGCGTCTTGCTGCAGGCTGTTTGGGGGGCCTCGACAGCCCCTGCAGAGCCGGAGGGGTTGGAGGGGGCAGGGGGGACCACCGGTGCTGTGGCTGCTGCTGCTGTGGTCTTGTTAACAGAGTGCTGGAAGGCGCTGGGGGAGAGAAGCACAGAAAGGCCTGGACCTGCCCCCGGTACAGTGAGAGCTGGGTTCATGGGGACAGCCTGAGGGGGAGACAGTGGCAGAGAAAAGGAGAAACACATGAGAAAAAAAATATGATGTAAATGAAATTAAGATATATTAGTGTAATAGAAAAAATTATCCATGTTAACAGCCACTCTAACTTACAGGCATTGCTTTGATCAGGTTTGGGGCCTGAGAGAAGACATCCACCTCCTTTCCCTGCTGGAGGAGGTGTTTCCCCATCAGCTCCTGGAAGCTCTGGGGCGGGACCAGCGTGCTAGGCAGGAAGTTGGGCGCCAAGATGGGCTTGTGGATGTCCGAGTTCACCGAGGGCACTGCCGATTTGAGCGTGCCGAGGATCTCCTGTCCCAGGTAGGACGTGGGAGTTGAAGGTGCCGCGGGACCGGGGGGAGCTGCACGAGGTTCTGAACCAGCTGGAGGCACCATGAGTGGGGAGACTGAGCACCGGGGCTGGGGGTCGGACCCGGGGCCTACTGACTGGAAAACAGGGCTGGGATGGAGTGTGTAGGAGGCTGGGGCTGGGAGCAGGCCGGGGGCGAGGTTGCGCTGGTTGGGCGCAGTGTCCGGTGCTGTGAGGTGGGGAGGGAGCAGAGGGTCGAGATGGGCCGATGTGGGATAAGGCTGGCTCTGCAGGTAGGGAGACGTGGGGTCACTGGGGGCAGTGGTGGTGTTCTGGGCGGGCATGGCGGGTAGAGAGGGGTCCTTCGGGATCGAGGAACCAAAGAGCTCCTCAACAGTGATCTGCTTCACACCGGTATGAGAACTCTGGATATGGAAAGAAAACACACCTGTTGGGAACTGACACTAGGGGCATTAACCAATTTCCCCCCAGGGATCAATAAAGTATTTCAGATTCTGATTCTGATAAATATGACAAAACATGAAAAAGGAGGCAAACTAATTATCTTTATTAGAAATGCTATAGGTCCATAATCACGATACAGAAAATTATCCCCACGAGTTATTTTTTAAATTCATGCCTCTTTCTTTTTCATTTTTTTCTTGGACCATTTGAAGGAAATTGTGCTTGGAATAACCGAGTCTCCGGTGAAGGTTTAATGTCAAAATGTGTAAGCTGGGTAAATAGCCACAAATAACATACAGTGTGTATGAGTTGATTTTTTTGTTATTCTTTTCAAGTCTGGTTTGCTGCCATTGCAGCCTTTTCATTCGTAGTTTCCATGGCAGACACACCGCACCGAAGTGCAGAGGAAGCACACTTGTTACCTATTATTTGGTGCCTAAAAATGTCCTGCCAAATACTTGCCTGCAGTTGAAAATGATTTTAACTCAAATTTGTGCAAAAGTGGAAACCCTAACAGAACTCATCTACAGATCTCAGGCACCAGCACTAGCTTTCCCTGCCACCCTACAAGATTTAATCTTCTAAAAATCAGAAAAAAACTGCCTACTGCAGAAACTACTTGCAGACCTTGACTGTAGAAGTTAATTTCGTGTGTTTTTGCGGGTGTGTGTTTGTACCTTCTCAGGCTGTGGGGTGCTGTGGACATGCTCAGTAGCATTAACAGTGGGTTTCACACTTGGCTCCGTAGCAGTGGACACATCTATTTCACCTGTCTGACTCTGAATGAAACACAAACACAGGCAAAAAAAAAAAAAAAAAAAGTGATATCCTTTAAAAGAGAGCGCAAATCATTTTAAAACAGAACTACAGTGACGTGATCTATTTTGAAATGAAAAGAATGACAAACAGTACAGGTTAGGTAATTGAAATGAAAGTGGAACAAACTAAGACTCATCCCCCTGGGTGCATAAACACATACACACTGAACTGGAATAATCCGGGGTTTAATAACACACTAATCTCAGCTATGTCGGTTTGTGACACTCATAAATCTGTTTACGTGTTTGAGTCATCCCCCCCCCCCGAATGTGTGTAAGCATTTTAGACCGTCAGACAGATGAGTGTGTGGCATCGAAATCACCTCATGTGTGGCAGTTTGGGGGCCACAGATGCTGTATTTTCAAACAGCTGTGACCCAAACTGATGACTTTCTTACATGAGTCAGAGTCCCTGTGCTTGCAGACTACAAACATAGATTGTGTTTGTAGTCTCTGACAGTTTGTGGTCCTCTATAGCTCCATGAACATTGCATTAACACTGTACTATCAGGGTTGGAGGGTCAATTACACCTGAGTCCAACCCAGCGAACAAACCAGCAGCCTGATGTTCATGTCACCTCCTGGACCGCCCACATTCAGTTTGACCAGGATGTACATTTTGTCACAGCTGGCGGCGAACGGTCACCGGCCTCCTCGTACGTCTGCCTGTTCGCTCACCCTGTGGTACTCCTCCTTGGCTTTGCTGAGGAGTTCCAGGATATCGATGGGGCGTGGCTCTGCGACACCATTGGTCCTCGCTAACCCCGCCCTCTCCGGTGATCCCCTCTGGGCGTGGTCCGCTTCTTGCTTCACAATCCTGGGGGCGGGGGGCGAAGGACAAAACATGTGGCGTTCACTGACATGATTCACTGATCTTCTTTGTATATTCAGTTTGAATAATGAACACCATATCCCTGCAAAGTTATTCTTCTTACTTGACCATCAGCTGAGCGATGCGTTGGCAGTCCTTCTTGTCATAAAACCAGATACTGTAGATGCCCACTGCAGGAAAAACACAAACACTGCATATGATGACTGATGATTACAAATACAAATTACTATTTAAGTAGATATTATGACCTTTAATCATAATTAACAGTATAAATGCAATGTTTCCCATAAATTATTACTAACTGGGCAGCCAGCCTAGATACATTTCTACCTATGTCGTTTTCAAACAGTCAAGATTTAATGATGCCAAATGCATGTTGGCGAACTACAATGACCATAATTCTTTGCACCTATGATGCAACGGCTCTGTGTCTGTGCCTGAAACACAGACTCGATAATCTGATGACAACAGTCAGCTCCTGTTGCAATGGCCTTAACTTATACTAGACTGAGAAACTTAAGTGTCTAAAAAAAATATGCGTTACTGGGTTTTCCTGAATTAAACGTCAATAACACATCATCAATAAACTCTCAGCCTCCCTGTCCCACTTCCTCCAAACTAAAGTGCCAACCTGTGGGAAAACACGACAACAAACTGGAGACAAAATGATCTCACTGCACGACAGCAGATTTCAACAGAACATAACTACTGGTGCCAACAGTGTGATAATATTGCATTGCAGACATTGTCACTTGTGTGTGTGTGTGTGTGTGTGTGTGAGTGTGTGTGTGTGTGTGTGTGTTGGGGGGGAGGGGGGTGATGAAATACTGCCAGACTTGCAAGGTCCCCCAAGAGGCTGACGTAACCTAGCAACCTTGTTTTTTTTTGTTTCCCTGCAGCATCGACCGAGGGGAATCTGGAGGGGTGTAAACAGGTGTGTGTGTGTGTGTGTGTGTGTATAGTTAGCGTTCTCTAACTTCAAGAACATTTTTCAAACCTCAGGCAGAGAGTTCACCAAGTCCTCCAGTTGTTTCAGCATGCCAGATAAATGAGCAATTATCTCTCTCTGTGAAACGCACTTTCTCCCAGTAAGACCCGCTGCTTTTCTATCACCAACTTTCTAACCCGCTCAATCTCTCCTTCTTTCCTTCCTTCTCTCCTCCTCCTCCTCTCTTCCTTGCTTACAGTAAAGGGAGGAGTCTGAGGGCTATCTAAAACACAGAGCTCTCCCTCAGAGGACCAGAAGCCTGGAACCTACACAACAACAACCACACCTTAACACGGGCGCGATAACAACACCACACATTGCTCTTTCCATATATATGCTGATTAATAAGTCTGAGAGGCAAATGAGGCGTTGCCGATGACTTGCATGATTGTGTGTACACAGATGAAGAGCAGACATGGACTGAGAAGCACTTGCAAGGGAACTAGAGCAGTAATCAAAGCAGTTGGGAGTGAAAACCAGGAGAGGACACCATCACAGTGAAGAAATACCACCTGATGTTTCTGAAGGGATTGTCAGTGCCGCCTCTGCCACACAGGACGCCACTCTAACACAACCTGAGGAACACTGTCAAACACTGTTTTAATCATTACTGCACCATCTTTCTCCACGCCTGCGAAACAAACCAGCCTGAGGAACTAAAATGAAAACACTCTTGGGACTAAACTGAGGCTGCTGGAGACCGGTGACCAGGGAAGCTGAGCTGGATCTGTGCATTAATGAAAAATTACATTATGTCTGCGATACCAGCCGTGCTGATGGGCAAACCCAGTCCAAAGGGGGAGCAGTCTACTCTGACACTGTGCCTGGCCACTCTATTTTTTCTGATCAGTAAACAATTGGGGAAACAATCAAATTCCTTATTCCTTGCCGTGATGAAACTCCTGTTCAGACTGCTGGTAGATTACCTCAGTGGCGGCGCTGTCAATTACTTCCTGAAAATCTGAAGGATTTCATCACTCTCTACTGATGAAATACAGAACATTACTTACAGTCCAACTCCTCATTAGCGCAGGGGTCAGGCTGAATCACTGACATCCCAAGCGGCATAAGCTAAACTTTACAAATAAAGCCGAGTCAAGAGGTAGTAAGAGTCAGTAAAACGAAAAATGTTTTGGCCAGTGCTCCGACGCAGAAATTGGGGCCAAACCAAGCTACAGCTGCTGTAGTCTGGTTGGCCTGCCGGCGCTCATGGGTGGAAGAGACTCTGCAGAGGAAATCGTCTTTCTTAATATGACTCCACCATCCCAAAATGACTTCAGGCAAAAGGGCAGAGAAGTGTTTCAGCGGACCCTGGGGAGATGTCTGTCCAGCGTTTTTAGAGGTACTGCAGTGTGTGTGTGTGTGTGTGTTTGTGAACGTCACTGACCCCTGTGGAGCTATCTACTCGGTGCTTTCAGAGGAACACAATGTGTATACGTTTGAGAGAAAGCAGTGCATCATGGGTGTCCTGCAGAAACCCTGCTCATTCTAAAAGTAACTTATTTATTAATCACACTGGTTAAAGACGCTGGTTGATATTCCCGTTGAGATCAGCGGATTTCTGACATTTTGTACAGCGCTTGTAATGCTCTGATGTGGTGCTACGGTCACAAAGTATGTTCTGTGAGTATTGTCAGCTGTCAGTTACATTTAATTGCAAAATTGGATATAGAAGGTTTTGCAAGACATCAATGATATGTCTGTACGGCATGTGTTTTATGTTTGATTACATAGTTCTGCAGGAAGGTAGCTCGCTTGTCTAAACAAAAACCATTGGAACATAGTGTTATGATTGCAAAAGACATTATTGTAACATGATATTAGTTTAAACCGCAACACAACTTCTTTTACCTTGTCATTAAAAGGATCTGGACACAATCACTTTTGCTCTGCACTACAGAACGGTATTTTAACACACTGACGCACGGTGCACTCAGGCAGACACACAGACATAACCCAACGATTTGTAAATTCATTCTTCAGGCTCTCTTATTTATCAAGACTGGACAAAAAAACATAAACAGCCATGCTTACCATTAAACCGGACTCAAAATAGCAGCAAACGTGCACCAGCTATGACGCATCGACCACTTAGAAAGCATTCCTCCCTGCTGCCGGCTGAGTGGTGCACAATATCTCTGGGTTTGCTCACTGTCAGCCACATATCGGTCCTATTTGTGAAGCTGTTCTGTATTTTTTTAGATTAAAAAAAACCCTGCACACTCACATCTATTTCCTTGGCATGGCTGTTTGTTTTTTCGCAAAGGCTACACATGACAGAAAAAACAAAATATAAATAACGGGGGGAAGAACCAAAACCCAACTGTGGGGGAAACTGTGTCTGTTAGCAGATTTTACTGGATTTTACTTTTATAATAAACACTATAATACTTAAAATATCGGAGGCCAAACATTAGAAAACAATCTCTACGTAGACCTAATTTCTGACGTTTATTTGCGTATCGATTCTCCGAGCGACTCACAGTTGGCGTTCCTGTAGAGCAGAAAGGGATCCTGCAGCTGGAACTCCAGGTCTTTGTTGATCGGCTCTACCAGGTTCTCCGTACTCAGTCGGTTCATGATGGTGAAGCCGTGGTGAGGGGAGGCAGACCTACAGCAGACACAGATTAGATGCACTGTGATAAACTAATCTGGCAGTACAAAATGCTCCTGTCACCTCCCTGATGTCATCTTACCCCACCTTTCGCATTTGCAACACCGAAATTCACTAAAAGCATCAAGATCTTTTACTGTCTCTTCCCTTTTACCTTCATCTGCCTTCTGCGACTGGGAAATATTTGCAAAGGTGTGAGCCAATAAGTGATAGCGGCTTACACCTGGATTCACCTGATCATATCACTCCATGACAAGAAAAGATGGTCATTATGTTTTGTTGTCTGTGTTTCAGCTTTACAGAGGGATGTGTTGGGTTCCATGGGTCCAAGACATTATAATCAATAATGTGATTAGGACACCAAAAAATAACGGGACATAACGGGGAACAGAGCAGTAGTCTGTCAAAAGGAACACAGTTAGAAGATTCCAGATGAATCAAGTCATGATAAACTGCAAACTGGAGAAGATTTTGGAAGTTGTTTTTTTTTTTTTTCAACCGTTCAGCCGTTTAAACCTCCAGAAAAATATCGTAATGTATTTGTCACCTAAGTTTATGTGTCAGGTACTTAATGACCATCTAAACAGCCCTTTACATAAAACATAACCTCTCCCATTCATCTCCCCTGATACATCGAAGATCTGGTGGGAGTCATGTTTTTCTTTCCCAAATGTCACATGAACTCTGTGGTTCCGTCACTGCTACAGGTGTGGTTGTGTTTGGTGAGGGCCATCAAACAAAGTTTTTTGTAGATTATAAACAGCATCCAGTAGTTCCTCAGCATCCTCCAAAACAACTAAAACACGTGTGTAAAATGCTGATATGTCTTATATATTTTATACAGCTTAAAAAAAAAAAAAAAAATTGCTCAAATTCACCCCAAAGAAACACTGATGTGTACAAATTGTGTCCAGGACATCGAAATATCATATCATTTTGGTAATTTGTCCAAGTTGCCCCCACTGAATTAGGAAAAGTCATTAAATATGAAGCAATAAAATGTTAAGTGGTTAAACACTGAATGGGGTCAGACTGACCACAAAGATAACAGGAGGGTTAATTAATTATTAATTTTAAGGGGCAAACTTAGAGCTCAAAATAAAGCAGATGAATGTGTGAGCGATGTTAGAAAAAAAAAATCCATGGCTCATAATAAACGATAAATAATATTGCAACGCGGCCTGTGAGCTACATGAACTCAGGCGTCCAATAAAAACCGGCAAACAACAAGCGCATGTACATAAGCGAAGACCACCATGTTTGTTTGTTTGTTTGATTGTTTGTTTGTTTGTTTACACCAACTGCGGCCTACACACGTGCGTGGGAATGCGTCAGCTCCAAAGCAGAGCGACGTAAACAATCCAACATAAACGGTATGGTTCCGTTTAGCCTCACAGCATTAGCACCACGATAAGCCGACAATACAATTCAGGTTTTTTTTTAAACTTACCTAGAATAAACAAATAAGGTGCCTTCGATTTCTGTCTTCTCCTGGAAACATAAAATAAAAATAAATTAGTCATAATAACACACAACAATGGGCTGTAACCTGAGCTACATGTTGTTAGCCTGAAAGCTAACTTTAACGTTTGTTTTTGCGACTTTCCAAGCCAGATAATCTCACAGAAAGGGTCAAAATTATCAGCCAAAATGTTTTGTATCAATTCGCTCTTGGCTCGCGTGTGTGTAGTCCCGTAGGAGTTGTTGTTATTGTTGTTATTGTTGTTGTTGTTGTTGTTGTTGTTAGCGAGCGGCTCGTGTTAGCATGCTACAAGGACACTTCGGTGGTTTGGACGGCGGTGCAGGAGGAAGCGGGGGGATTTCGGACGGACTTACCCACTCGTTCGCTTTCGAGTTGAAGTTGTAGAGAGCTACCTGCCCTGTAACGTCGAGCAGTTTGTTTATGTACGGGTCCTGTCTCTGCAGAGCGGCTAAGCTCATCAGATGTCCGGCTTTAGCGGTCTCCATCTTGGATGTGTTTGTTGCTCCCGCACGGATCGATTTCTGCGAACACTTATTTCCCACCGTCCGCGGGAAGCACGGCTGACAGAAAAAGGGTTCCTAGGCGCCTATTTATTCCGCAGAAATTAATCTAAATTGTATTTTAGGCCTTTCCCAGTTTGTCAGAGTGCCGGTGAGCTACAAAATGTTTGTGAGAAATCTTGCTAAATGAAACCGCTTCGGTATGATGACAATCGAGGAAGATGACGCATTTTAGAGGCCCCGAGTAAACGATTTCCTGACAGGATGCGGTCTCAATTAAACCACAACATGTGAAGTGAAGCGACTTGAATCATTTCTACGATAACAGAGGATCATCTACACTCTCTCCCATTCACTATGCTAAGAGTGCAAGTAACAAACCGTCTTAAAACTTTTTTTTTTCTTTTTTCCCATGTTTGGCAAATCAAATGTGCTACAAAAAGGTCCCCGTCCTGAAACAAAACTCAATAAATATGTATATGTATTTATTTATACATGCACATACACGTGTATGTATTGTAAGTATATATGTTTATCTATGATTGTGCTGTCATTTTTATTTTACTGTAAAAGGTGTTAAAGTTATGATGTTTTAATTTTGACAGTGAACGCTAAAACTTTATGATATAAAAATTCGAATTCTCAAAATTATATATTTAAAAGTCATGTCAGTGATGCTGGACCAATGTCAAATTTTCTGAGGAGAAGAAGAAGAAGGAGAAGAGGAGAAGCAGGGTGATTTATATTGTAATTTCGTTTTCCAACTTTAAACAAGAGGCTCAGATAATTTACATTTAAGATAAAATAGAAAGTTAAGGAGCAGCTGAGTGATTTATCCTGACTGACGTTTTTTTTTTTTTTTTTTTTTTTTTTTACTATTCTTTAAGAGTTTTCCAGCAGGTGTCTGAGCTCTGGTTGAGCAAATCTCCACCAAATAAGCAGGAAACTTTAATTTGAGTCGAGCATTTCGGCTCTCTCTTGGATGCACTTACTTGTTCCGTCCGCCAGGTGGCGACAGACAGCAGCCTGAGCTTGTGACGAGGCCCACATTATCACAGCGATCACAATTCTAACTGCCATATAAACACCACAAGGTGGCGCTGCTACACTGTTGTATCAGGTCTGATGTTTCAGGTGCAATGTGCGTTGAACATCTCTGCGTTTTAAACAAATGCCACAAGTCAAGAGCTGATATCAATCTTATTAAATCAGCTCAAGCGAAATAAAACCCTATTAAATGAATCAGCTGAGGTGTTACAGATTTGTTCATAAGTGGATGATCAGGATTTTTGAAGGTACCATTTTTGGGTACTGCATTTTTAGTGCCATGCAGCCCAGCCAATGAGTGAAAGTGATTATATCTGGCTAAAATATGGAGGAAAATACCAGGAAAATGCTGGAAGAATGGCCTGCAAGTGGGTTATCGCCATGTGTTGTAGGCATTTGGCTGGAATACTTTGGAGCAGTGATTTACAAATCTATTTCATATTAAACACAAAATTCCCAGATCACACTGGTGTTGGGTTAGAGCTGCAACTGCCTGCTTTACCTGCCTGCGCTGAGGGAACATTGGAGCAGGGATTATAATTGGAGGATTACCTGCTACCGTGAAACTGTTATCCTCTATAGGCACAGGTAATCCAATCACTGGTAACCTTCCAGCAGAGCTCCGACAACTCATTTCCTCTCGATTCGCCGCGGAATGAGGGCAGAAAACGGCGCTATGAGGCCCGAGAGGAGAGCCAGGTGACAGAATGCCGTTCATTATAAGGGGAAGACCCCTGAGGGGTAAGTTGGCTTCAACACGGACTTGAGATTTCTGTGGCTGATTTGTTTGTGGAGGGGAACAGCAGGCAGGGAGTGAGGGGGCCTGCTGTTTTTTCCTGTTATCCTGACTCTCCCTGTTAACTTTAAACCGAAGGGGAGAAACGCGACACATTTGCAACCGTGATCCTCCTGAACAATAATGTTATTTCACTTACCTTTGCGTTATAACACCTTAAAGAGATGGCAATGGGCCTATATGCTAGATAGCCATTGCAGAATAGGCAGCGATGGATGATTTGGGAACATGGGAGGAAATATAATTTGGGAAAGGCAGCATCAGTAGATACAGCGCTTTGCTGTTTTGCATAACTCCGGGCGCTTATTTTGTTTATTTAATAGCCTATAATATGTCATTTTAACTTTACATTACGTGTTAATTGGCCCGATGTTTTCTAGTGCACCACAGGGCAAAACTTTGTGAAATAAGGCCTTTAGTCACTGAGTTACGTTGTCTGTGTATGTTAACCCCAGCAAAGTTGTTACTAACACAAGGCTGCTGTGTCATTACTGTATTTTCTTGAGCACAGACATTGTATCACATGCTACTAATTTATTGCCAGAGAGGTAAAATATGTTGGGCTCTGCAATAGATATGCCTGTTTCTCTGTTTTGTGTTATTATAAAGACCAATTTATTATGTGGAGCCCGCACATTACAAGTGTAGTTTACACCTGAGCAGAACAGGTGCAACCTGCCTCTGTTGTTTGGTGTCTAACCACTTGTAAAGTGATTTATCAGTCTGCTCACTGGAAAAAACTACCGTCTGTTTATATGACGTCTCTTTTGTTCCTAAATAATAATTACATTAAGGTAGGCTATTGAAATATAAAGCCAACAGGTCTGTGTATAAAGAAAGACAAACGTCATGTCAAAATGTCAATAATTTTATTTTTGGGAAGTGAAATGTTTTTATTCGCTCCTTGGGGTTGCTCAGCCTCAGATGCTCTGTACCTGAAACCTTAAACTGAATCCCGACAGGTTCTAAAGAGAGATTGAAAAAAAAAAAAAAAAAATCAATATTTGAATCCTAAATTTCATTTGTGCAGCAACAGGCGCCTCAGCAGTGCGTAGTCCCGGCGCTCCGTGTAATTCCTCTCCATTGTAGCTGTCAGCTCCCAACTTGCAGGCTCTCGGTGCGTTCAGAGGATAATTGACAGCAGCGGACTGACCGGCTGCGGCGCTCAGCGCGTCCACTCGGATCTGCTGTGTGTGAGGCGGCAGGCAGACACCCGGATGTGGCAAAAATGTTTGGCGCTTCTCTCAGGGATTGCGTTCGGAAAACATTTTATAATTCAGGTTAACAGCTCGATTTGCCCCCGTACGTCGACACCTCTCGATATTTTTCCGACGATGAGTTGGATCTAAAACTGATTTTTCAATGTGGATTCGAGGATGCAAGACGCAGATGAACAGTCTGAAGGTAAATCCGTGCGTGGAGCGCCGGGCGCAGTTGGAGCGCCGCAGGAGGGGAGCGGAGCGCTACTTTGGTTTATTCTAGTGCCGTGGGTTTATTTTTTAATTACAGGAGCTGAGCCGTGTCTGCCCCCTGGTTCTTGTGTCTCCCCCCTCAACTTATCCTAGTCCACAGAATAGGAGTTATCCTTCTGAGCGCTTGTTGTAGACTGCATGATTGGCAATGGCAGCTGTTATGATCAAATCCACAGGGAAATTAGTTGTGGCCAGTTCTCAGAAAAGATATAGCCCGTGTTTTTATTGCTGTGCTCAGCTGGGCATTTTGCTTCCGTAGCCGCGGAGGATGCTGTGGATTTCGTGCGCTCCTCATAATGAAATGAAGTGAGCGACGCTTAGGCTACTAAACTTTTCACGTGGATGGCGTAAAGCCTCTTAATAACGGCTTGATTATGGTGTAAAACTGGTTAAAAATACGAGAAGCAAAGTGTAAAGTTGCTCTCCACGGTGCGACAGATGTGCGACAGCTATCACTTTCCACTGGGATGGTGTTGCCTAATTCCTGTTGCAGATTTTCAGCCTAAGCCTTGCATCCCATAATTGTCAATCAGGCTGTGATCATCATCATTAACTAGGCTACTGGCCATTTTGCACTTAGGAGTGTTATGCAGTGTTATGTTATGTCATTAGAAAATGTTAGAGGCAGTGAGATTTGAGGGCTTATGCTCCATAAGGTAAATAATTTAGTAAAGATTAAAAGGCAGAAATGTAAATGTGAGGGAGGTGATTTGTCTGCCTGTTTCACCTCAGCAAAGCAGCCAGTTCTGGTTTAACTAAACTGAAGGACCTAAATTACTGTCTGCATGTAGGCTAGACATGGCCTCATTTCTTGCAAGTCTGATTTCTGTTGTCTATACAAAAATTATAATATTTAGTATAATATTAGCTGTCAAATGAATGGTCATCTGGTTATAGAAGCTCCTCATCCTGTTACTGACTGGCTCAGCAGAGACACCCCCCTCTCTCTTTCTCTCTCTGTGAAGAGGGATGATGATTTGATGATAAATTGACATCTCTCTTGTTAGTCGTGTGTTAAGTCAACTGCACTCTCATTTTCAAGGATCACTGTCACACTATTTTTTGTTTATTTTTTATTTTTGGGCATTTGGATTAGAGTTGGAGCGCTGTTTTTTTTTTGTTGTTGTTAGGAGATGTGAAATGTTAGCCGTGACACTAGGCACTAATGTGACACTGCTGCAGAGTTGCAGTGAGCAGAAGAGACCATGTCAAGGGCACTGTCCTTTTCACTCGTGGTTTGCATTGATTTTAATGACTCTCTCTGTCTCTCTCTTCATGCACCCTGTCCTGCTCTCGCTTTCTCTCCCCTGGACTCCCTTCAAACCAATCTTCTTTCCCACCTCTCACTTTTCTCTCCAGTTTATTTCTGCCTCTTTCCCTTCTTTGTGTATCATTATCCTCAACTTCAACTTTCATCTTTATTTATTGTGTTAAAGCTGTGCACGATGATTGTGGGGAAAAAAAAAAAAAACAGACGCATCTTATCAGCTGAAATCACAAAGTTGGGCTTCAGTTTTAACCCTGCAGACTCACCCGGTTTGCACAAATGAAGCTCTGGAGTTGGATAAGGACCACGCTTCTCCAGTCACAGGACGTGACAAATCAAAATTTAGAGTGAAATACAAACTGTCTCCTGAAAGGCAGCAAGCACTCTGTCCATAGAAAACATATATAACATTATGTCTTTTGTTATTCTCATCCGTTTGGTATCCTTTACCATAAAACATCTTGTATTTGCGTGAAAACATGAGTTGTGTGCAGTTTGATGATTTCTGGCTGTCAAAGTTATTGTAGTGGACAGTTACCTTTTGATCAGATCAGATGTGCAAAGTTGATAAGTAAAATTATGAGAGTGACTTGCACAACAAGGCAGTCACTAATGCAAAGAATTGATGCAAAGTTTCATTGATGCAAAAACAATCATAGTCAACATCATCATCATAATCACAATATAATCAAAACACAAACATGGTTCTCCGCTCCCTTTACAAACTTTCAGAGGCTTAAAGCTGCAGGATAATGAAGTCCTCATGTGTGTTTTTCCAATCTGTCTCTGTATGTTTGATAATTCAGTTATCTGATGTCACTGTTGCATTACTCACACTGTAAATGCAATGTAGTATTACTTTTTACATGTTTGTAAACCTCAAAAAAGACATAAAGTTAAATTTTCAACACTACCGGACCTCAAATCGGTCAAACACCTGTGCGGTAAATGGTTGAACATAAATTGGAAATTTAAAGTTCATGCTTCATGCTTAGTAGCTAATGTGTTCCAATTGCATGAACCTAACATTAACATAACAGCAGCTGGAGAACAGGATTTTGGTGGTAGTCAAGTTGCTTCCCAACTTGAATGGCTAGAATGTACTGGATTTGTATGTAATACATTGACTGTTTTAATTTTGCTTATGAAGTCTCAAAAATAATTAGACGAGTGATCTCGGCCAGACAAGTGTCCCCTTCTCTGGGTGCTTGGGTTTGGGTGACAAACCTCCCCTCTCCTCACCCACCTGGAGAAGGGAAAATATGGAGGCACTGCCTATGTATCTTCCCTTTTCTGGTGCTTGGAATTGGCTGAAAAAACAGCTTGAGTTAGCGCTCGATTTTGGCATGAAACTGTTTTTTCAAAGTTTTGACAGGTGGACAGATACACACACACGTGAACACACACACACAAAAAATAACTTTGTCATAATATGAATGGAGATAAGTAAGACAGCATCTTGGTGATATTGGTGAAGCTGGAATTAGCAAATGATTAGGATTTTTACAAACTCTAAATTGATTATCATAATTATAATTGATTAATTGTCTGTTAGTTGACCGATTGATTGACAAATCATTCCAGCATGATTGGGAGCACGACATTAACGCTCCATCATCCTTTTAATCATCCTGCTGTCTCTCTTCTTGCCTCCGTCTCCCCACAGGGGCCCAGTATGCCAGCAACAAGAAAGCTGCTCCTGCTGGTGATGCCTCGGCGCCCTGGTCAGAATGCCACAACCGCCTGCACCAGATCCACCAATCAGAACCCTCACAGGCCCCAGCCAGCACCGGCAAACCTGTCGGGCCTGCTTTCGGCCTCATTGGGCCCAACAGCGGTCAGGGTCCCGGCAGCACCGGCGGTACCGTCGTCAGCCCGGTTCTTGCCTGGCACGCTGCCATCAACGCTGCCCGCCAAGCCCAGGGCGACGCTGACAAGCCCAGTATGAGCGCGCGGCAGTCGATCTCCACCGGAGGAGGGGCGCCCGCGGGCTCGCTGTCGCACCGGAAGAGGCAGCAGTACGCCAAGAGCAAGAAGCAGGGAGGGTCAACCAACAGCAGGCCGCCCAGAGCTCTGTTCTGCCTCACCCTCAACAACCCCATCCGCAGGGCCTGCATCAGCCTGGTGGAATGGAAGTATCCTTTAACCCGGGACACTGGTGGTCAAACACAGGAGCACTGGTTGGAATGGGTGGATTAGTGGATGCTTGAGTGTCTTTAATAGATTATAGATGGATCTATGAATGAATGGATGGATGCATGCTGAGATTAGTGAACAGATGCATGGATGGATGGATGGATGGAGGAGTCAGCGTATGCATGTTCAACTTAATCAGTCACTGAATTAATGACCTCTAACATTCTTGTTGGATTGGTCATGGCCTTCTGGCTCCAAGAGCAGGGGATAAAATGAAAAGTGGTTGTGGATGAACGTGCGTATGGATAGATTGATGAGCTGTGGGATGGTAGGCTGGGCTGATGGATGACTGTACAGCTGGTTAGATGAATGGATCAAGGCTCACATAGCTGGACTGATGAATGGAGGTATTTGAATGAGTCTTCTCAAATCCCTGTCTAGTCCATTGAAGTCTCTTATTTTGCCGTGTTATTTTTCCAACCCATTGCTTCATCTGTCTGACTCTAAGCGATAGACAAAACCCAGCGTCTTCAGGAATTATGAGTTTAGACAACTGAAATAAGCGCTTGTCATAAATTTACAAAATTAACTCCTACCTCCAAGAAAGCACTCCTAACTCCAATTACAAAAAACTGCTATTTTAACTGGCTTCTCTTTTATGATAACCGGTTTCCTTAACAGAATGTGTTTCTTTCCAGACCATTTGATATCTTTATACTGCTGTCTATATTTGCCAACTGTGTGGCCTTAGCCATCTACATCCCCTTCCCTGGAGACGACTCCAACTCTACCAACCAAGAGCTGGTGAGTACAGGACTGGAAAATATGTAAAAGATGAGGTTATGCAGGGATAAATGGGGATGTTTTTGCACCATGCCTGTGCTGTACCAGTGCATACCTGATTTACTTTGCCATTGAAGTGCAATACACAAGAAACAAGTGTTGCACTAAGCCCCGCTGCTGCTGCTGCTGCTGCGGTTGAAAAGGTTGGATAAAAGCTCACATGAGTGGCCAAACATACAGATGCAGCTTCTAAAAGTGCAGATGTCAGTGGGTTAGATTACAATACGGATTCACTGGAATATTATGGGATTGGTGCAACAGAGGTTTAAGTAACATTAACCTGGAAAGGAGTATTGCACAGGTTATCATCAGAAAAAATGTTGTTGAGCTATAATGGGTGGTTCTCCAAGACCCAGCTGTCTTATTAATTTTGATGAAATGCTACGTCCTAATAGATTTTTGCAGAATATCAGTTTTCTGATTCTTAATCTGTGCTGTGGTTACGATATGATGTTTGAAATGAAACAGGTCAAAGTTTTCTTTTTGCTCTTTTATAAAGGAAGATGTCACTATTGACCTTTTTGCTCTAAATATAGTTGTTAAACTGGTTAATCTAACACCTTGAATATTTAAAATGGTTGAAGCAGAGCTGGATTTATTAGGTGTCATTTTTCCCTTACCTGTGTGTGAGTGTAATTTTGGTGCTGTGTGTGGTTGTACATGTCTGCATGTTGGCTTGGCCTGTGCTGCTAGCTGTTAGCGCCGCTGTTTGTCATCAGCCGGATTACCCACAATGGCCGGGCACAACACCGTGACGTGACTGTGATTGGCTGGATGTGCGCGTTACGTCAGAGGGCTTTCCCGACAATATTTGGGGATGTGTCAGGTTTCATTGTTTCATTGACACGTGCAAACACTAGGTCTCATGCACACACACACACACACATGCACACACAGACTGCACTCGGTGTGTGTGGGTCATCCCTCTGTGTGTCACAACAGCTTTCCAAATCGTGAGAGCGGCGCTGAGGTGAAGAGAGGCAGAGGCAGCGAGAGGCCAACACAAGTTTGTTTTGGTGTCAGAGTATCTGACAGTAACACTGCCCACCGACACACAGGGGAGGACTACCTGGAAATTACTGCTCCCAAACTGCTGTAATTACCATGCAATCAGACAGCAGTGCAATACAATTAGAACAATAATAATGATGATACAATACATTTCGTAAAATTAAGAGAAATCGTACAGAAAATGCCGTTGCAAGAAGATGTGAGGCAGTTTTGCTTCTTTGCAATGGTTCAGTCTCAAGAAATGTGTCCAATTTCAGTAATATGACTTAGAGATGGGACCGTTACATTTTGTTCCTAATTAGTGTGTTACTATTACAGATATTAGAGACTCGGCTGACTGATTAATCAGGCCGATATCTGGCATTTAATCTGCATCGGCCAGTATCTGTGCTCACAAGACCGATAAACAAAAAATGTCTGCAGACTTTCAGGAGCGTCGTCAGTGTAGCTGCTGTGGAACGATGTTTGCTTTCCCCCTGAATTGCTAAAAAATGCTGTTGTTAAGTGCCGAAACAAAATCATTTTTTGATTGCCTGTGGACATTCATTCAGCTGATGATTTTTAAAAAATTGAAAGTAAGTGCACCGGAGGCAAAGTGCAACTTAAGCAAACAGAGACAAAGCAGACGATAACATTCGTGTTACATAAATGCCCATTCAAAGCCCATATTTTATTAGATGCCTAATAAATATATCATTAAATATGAATAAGAATACAATAGCAACATGATGTCAGCATTACCTATCAGCCACCAGCCGCCCTGCTCTCTAACTATCGCCGTGGGCCATTGACAAACCCATATCAGTCGAGCATGCAAAAAGGTAGCTGTCATGTGAAGTGTTATCAGATGGGAAAATGTTTTAGAGTGCTGGCATTGTCCATGCGCTTGTGTTGTGCTGCTGTGTCCTTTAGCTTTTTTGTAAAATAAAGAGCGTGTGCAGGCGTGATTGGAAGGGTTTTTTCAAACTCTGGAGCTTCTCGTCCTTCGGTTCGGTTTGTTTGTGTGGCTGAGAACAATGCCATTCAAACTCAGGTGGCGCTGCGCAGCTCCACACGTGCAGTGTCGCTTGAAAATGAAAATCTCCGTGTGTCCGTAATGCAAGTTTTTATGGCTATAAGGAGAGGCTGACATTTCATATCCAGCGGTTCCAGTTTGGTCTGATGGTCACATTCAGGGACTTCTTCATGCCTTTGACCACCAGAGAAGGTCAAGTAGCAGCAAAGAGCACAGAGAACCTCCCTCCTCCCTCCACCTGCTCACCCATCCACTGCCAAAATCTTAATCTGGTTGGATGACAGGTTACCAAAAAAAATCCACTGAGCAAGCTGCTTGTGAGTGCATGTGACTTAGTGTTTGTTTTTGGAACAACAGATTGTTGAGATTTGCCACACAGGAAAATACAGTAAGTGGCAAAAAGCTCAGAAAATGCCGTAACAGTGTTTGAAGGCCAAATTAGGGTGCTTCTTTCTGGATGAGTACCTGAATAATCCTGATCTGATAATCCCCGGGCATATGGTAGTGAGAACAAGTCAAAACATTTATCTGTTGATGCTACTTACTAAGATTTGATTCAGGTATAAGCTCACGTGCAGAAACTATCAGCTGATTAATTGCCAAATCGAAATTAATCCATTGTAATTTTGATATTCCAGTGATAGTTTTTGTCATTTGGCAAGTAAAAGTAAACATTCTCTGCTTAAAGCTGCACAAAATGCAGATGAGGGATCCTTTTCTATGTCTATAAAATGAATAAAATGAATTTTTACAATCTCAATCTGGCCCTGGTAACTGGCACTTGTTATTTTTACATTTTATAGACAGGATGATTAATTGGAGAAATAATTGCTAAATTAATTGACAGTGAAAACAATCATTAGTTGCAGTCTGATGTTTTCTGGAGGCGTAAATGACAGCAGAGCCCCTGATGACAGATAAAACTGAATGAAATGAAATGAAAGCTGACTAGAGACGTCAAAACCAGGTGCCACGGCGCACAGAGATTATGTAGGTTTTATTTCCAGCCGAGGAAGACGGCAGGTGATTTCTTTCATCTGCGCACTTTTAAACAAAAAAAAAAAAAGATGGAGCTAATCATCGAAAATCAGTCAGTGTTACGTTAGTCAGTTACTTTTTTGAGTATTTTTTTAAGTCAGTTCTTTAACTTTTACTTAACTACATTTTGCTTGAATTTTGTCCTTCACTACATTTTAAATCACATCCATTACAGAGAACAAATGGTCAATGACAGAGAGTGGAACCTTTCACAATAAAAGCTCAGTCAGCAAAGATGATGAGGAGGAATCTGCTTCTGCTTTTGTTGGTTTGACTTTTTGTCATTTCCAAATTTCACAATAAAAGCTGCACAATGGAAAAACTGCAGATGGTCGATGGAAGTGAGGACGATTCAGACGCAACGTGCAAAATGTGGAATAAGTTTTGGGGGAAAAAAGTGGAAAAATATCATTGAGTTGGCCTGACGATGAGAGCCATGGTGACTCAACCATCACATTCAGTCCTTATTCCACATGTGTGAGTTGAGTCCACAGGGTCCTCACTTCAGTTGAGCGTAATGCCCCTTTAAAAGAAAGTAGTTTGCAGCGTGTTTTTACTTTTACTAAAGTAGATTTTTACAGCAAAGCAACAGTTCTTCTACTTGAGTAGTTCTTTGTAGTGCTCTTTTCACCACTGATGCAGTGTGTGTGTGTGTGTGTGTGTGTGTATGGAAAAAGAGAGAAAGACAGGGAAAATGACAGAAATAGGTGAGACAGATGCAGATCTAAAATGACTCCACTCCATCACTTAATGGACAGGGTGAGATCAAAAACAGGAAGTGGCCTGGTTGTGCTGATGTATGTGACTGTGTGTGTGTGTGTGTGTGTGTGTGTGTGTGCATTCAGTTCACTTAACCTAAATTCATTTCCCTCTACAATTTCTCACCAAAAGAGCAATAGAATTGTTTTGTGGTACAAGTTTAATCCTGTGATTGTGTGCTTTTAGTGATGTCCCGGAAGGACGTCGACACACAGTGCAAACATTTGCTTTTTTTCTCTTAAGGCTTAGAGTCTAACATCATAGGGAAGTGTGTGTGTGTGTGTGTGTGACCGTGAGCGTGCATGTGAGTCCGTGTGTGTGTGTGTGTGAGAGAGAGTGAGAGAGAGTGAGAGACAGAGAGAGAAACATAGCATGTTCCCTCAACAGATGGGGATTATTCACGCTCTCCAAGTCTACACTCATCACTCACTGCACAATGTATGTGTGTGTGATGTGTGTGTGAGTGTGTGTGTGTGTACGAATGTTTGTGTTCAGCCCTGTGCAGCTTTTTCCATCGCGCCTCTGTGAGCTGGCAGGGGGAATTTGTTTAAGAATGAGTTACGTCCTGATTTGTGCACGTTTCTTTAAGCCTGGCAGGGTGTGACAGAGCCGCGGCGCTTTTTTTTTTTTTTTTTTTTTTTCTCCTGATATTGTACAGAGCCGTCATTCATCTCAAATACAACATTAGTCGTCCACTTCTCCTTTTATTTCTTTTGTTTTTGGAGTGATTTGTCCACATGCCTCAAATATTTCAGAAGCTTTCATTGGTGGGCGATTTATTTATGAATTATCCAGTCTGGAAAAGAGCATTCACGCCTTTATCTCAATAAAAGTGCAGTCATCTAAATATTTCATATAGAGAGATCAGATGACGCTTACATCCTCAGGTCAAGATTAGAGGATTAGATCTATCTGATCAATAGACAACAACCTAGCTAGGTGCTCGTAAAAACAATAAAATAAATAAAAAGTAGGGTGTCATCCTCCTTTTTTTTGCACTTTTATATATTTGGATCACAGTTTATCCATCTCACCTCAGTAGTGTATACACTTCCACAACTGCGGCTTCACCAGCTACTACTTTTTTGAGTGTGTGTAGGTGTTGTTTGATTGGCTCCTTCTGGCCCAGTGAACAGCGCCGGACGGGAAGGAGAAAAGGGAAAGAGACAGCGGGGAGAGTTAGCCGGCTAAAAGAAAGCTTTCCTTACGCGGAGATTTCGGTAGAACGAGTGAAATGTGGCGGTCTATTGTTGTTTGCTTGATGTCAGATGTCAGTTGCCATCTCGTCTTGGACGCTCAGCTCTTAGTTTTTCCCGATTTGCTTGTGCTAAGGAGGAATTTCTTGCACCAAACACACACACACATACGCAGAAAAGTCCGATTTTAGGGTTTATTATGGTGTTTAAATAGTTGCTGTAGATGTAGCAGTGCTGAAACGACTAGTCGATTGATTGATTTGCTGACTTACCAATCAAAAGTAATCAGTCGGTTAATGGTTTTAGTCATTTATCAGGTAAAAACAGCAAATAAAACGCTGATTCCAGCTACGCTAAGATGACAGATGCGAAAATGTGACAACTTTTCTCTGAGGATCGTCTTCGATCGACACTGAAAATGATCTCTAGTTGCAGCCCAGAGATATAAAGCAGCTCCCGTGTGTGTGTGTGTGTGTGTGTTTCATCGTCTACCAGCCTGGAAGTCAGAGAGACGCCGGTGTGAAAACTTTTAACTGAATGAAAATGGAAAGAAGTGAAACATGACAACAAATATATTTGAATTATGCCTGCGGAATTAGTGAATTAGTTTCACCCCAGAGAAATCCTCTCACCTCTTTGGGAAATTTCAGGTTAAGTGTCGTCTGCTCTAATCACGACTTTCCACGCCGACCTAGAAAATGTGAAATAAAACGATAAATAGCTTCCCCTCGAGTGTGTGTGGTTTTGTTTTCAAGTACCACTGGCGTAGTAACATTTGATTTGTACATGAGTCGGGGTGTGAGTCACATGAAGCGCTGAGAGCAGAAATTAAAGACACAATGGTTGATTTTCTTGCATGAACTATGAGTTAAATTTTGTATTTAAGTTAAAACGATCAGCTCTTGATATACATATATATATATATATATATATATATATATATATATATATAGATAGATATAGATATATAGATATATATATTAGATATTTAAAGAGAGACCTTAAAGAAGAAATTCATCACCGTAACACATTTCTAAGTGAAAATAATGCTGCTCGGGTTTTCTCTTTGGTAATTAAATAGTTTAATTTAGAAAATACTTTAGTTTTTATGATATTTTTTAATGATCACATTTATGTCTTTGCCATAACATGCTGGCAGCTTTTTACATTTGTTGCTGTTACTTTTAATTACTTTCTAGGGCATCAAAGAGCAAAATAGTTTCAGATTAATAGATGGCGAGAGATCAGTCATTTTGAGGGAAATTCCTCGCTGAAATATGAGCAGTATGCCATGTATTATATATTTTGGTTATGAAACACACATATCAATGATGAAAATTCACATTTTGGTCATGAACCCAGTATTTTAAAGCGAAAAAAGCCACCAAAGTGACACTGAAATAGAGAAATGACCGACGTTTGAGGTCAGAGCACCTCAGAAACTTCTGACTATTTTAACTTTTTCTGCCGTTTCTTTGTTCCCAGCGCTCTCATGTATCTCGAGAACCGACGTTACATCGTTTAGTTACTTTACCGCGGCCGCTAAACCTCCTTTTGTCGACACACCGATACTTTCCCTCCGTCTCATCATCATCTCATCCTCGGCAGCAGATGCTCTCTCTGTCTTCTCGGTCTAATCCACTGTAAGAGCGTCAGCCTCAGTGTGTCTCTCTCTCTCTCTCTCTCTGTGTGTGTGTGTGTGTGTGTGTGTGTGTCTTAAGAGGGATTGCCTGTTGCTGCTGTGTGTGATGGTCATTTTGGGACTCCTGGGTCTTTGTGTCTCCTGTCCCTGCGTGCCCTGTCGCGATCGGGCCTTTTGTGCAAAACATATTTGGATTACATTTGTGTGTGTGTGTGTGTGTGTGTGTGTGTGTGTGTGTGTGTTTCCTGTGCAGAGACATCATCGCCCTCGTAACGACTTTGCATGAACGTGTGAATTAGAGTGACTGTGTGTGTCTGAGCGTGACCTCATGTGTTTATTTATATGTGTGTGTGAGTGAATGTGTGCAGGAGAAAGTTTGTGTGTGTGTGTGTGTGTGTGTGTGTGAGGGCAGGTTTAGGGATTAAGCTGGGCTGTGGATTAGAGGGCAGTAAATGAATGGAGGTCGCAGAGAGAGAGAGAGATGGTGGGTGGGGGGGGGGGGGGAGAGATGGATGGATGGATCGGTGGGTCGGAGGGATTTAGGGTGGGAGCTTACAGGTGGGAGGAGCCTCTGACAGAAAGGAGATTTTAATGTTCGCTGTCATGTGACTGACTTTCACTTTCTCCCTCTACCTTGTCTCTTTCTGTTCTCTTACTCTTTTACTCGTCTTCCTACTGTCTCTCTGGCTTCGTTCACACTGCAGACACAAATCTGATCAAAACTCGGCAAAACTCGGTCAGCGTGGTTGTGACAGTAATTAAACTACATAATAACGTCTTAATTTACGTTGTCACCGTTTTTGGGTAGTGTCATTTGTCTTTCCTTGTTTCTCTGTTTCTCTCAGATTTATTAAACCTTCATTCTGTCTGTTTATCCGCCTCAGTCTCTCCGCTTTTTCCTTTTTCCGTTCTGGCCTGTATCTATTCTATCGCCATGCACCGCCGCCTTTTGTTTCTCTCTCTCCTCCACCTTCCCTTCTCGCGTTAGTGTGGTGAATGATTAATATCCTATTAAGCCGGTTAGTGATTTAGCAGACTTATGACGGCCCCTTTGACCGCTTGCTGACTCGCATACACAGCTGATCAGCTGATAATCCCATAAGAGAGCTGTATGAATCTGCTGTATTTGTGCGTAGAGGGGAGGGGTTTACAGCTTAAAGGGACGCACCTCACCCTGTACATGCTCAGTCAACTCAGTGGCCTTATAAGACAATATTGTGATTAAGCTGTTTACATGAGTTTACATGCTGCCAAGCAGAGCAGATTCAGCATTGCTCTACCACATCCCATAGATCCCAGTTTCTCTCCAGTATTTGATCTTCTTTCTGTTGTGTTGCGGCGTCGTTTACCCTGCTGGCCGGTTTCGTGCAAATCCTGCAAAGTGTGTTTCACGCCGCACATGTGAGAACAAGGATCGTGTCTAGGTGGTAACTCTAAAACTCTTGCAGATTTCTCAGTAACTCTCATTGTGAAACTCTAGGTTCAAATCTAGGTTCAAACACTCACGAGTGCGGTTAGAGTTAAGGTTACGGTCAATGTTAACCCTATAAAGCCATTTGTATCATATATGATACACATTTTCAATTCGATTTTTCGTTTTCAGTTTAATCAGTACTTGATCAAAATACTGTTGTATACCTTTGAACACTTCCCCTGTTCACCCTGGACCATACCATTGGCACTTCAAGTACATATTGTATATCATATGCCAGAAAGGTTGTGTAATAACATATATATATATATTTTTTTTATTATTATACATTTTGTTATAGGACTAAATAAAGGGTTCAGTTTCAAAAAATTGGAATTTTCTGCCAATTCTTTCATAGTTTAGGCTTTATAGGGTTAAGGTTTGGGCAGAGTCAAGCGTTAATGTGCTGAATCAACCACACATGAGTGAGAGTGTGGAAAAGTTTCGCGAATTTAGGGTTGCCATCTAAACACGATGAAGAATAAAGACAAGCATCACCAAAAAATGTCGGAAACTTCTGCAAAAACTCCAATAGAAAGTCACAGTTTGATTAAGATGTAAAGATGATCAAAACGTCCGTCATTGTGCTGTCTAGCTGGGATGAGCATGTGCTGTGTGTATGTAGAAACCCGGTGTAGAGCATAGGCGATTAGATATGGAAGCTCTTACGATGTTACCAATTTGATTTTGTCTGTTTTCCCACAAGGAGTTAATGTTATTTGTTCTCTTGAGACCTCAACTTATTAATGTTGTTATCACCAGATGACATGTTGTTAACCCGAGATAGCTGGGTAATTTTGTCCGTCTCAAGGTAATAAAACTTTGTTTTCCTGAGGTAGACGTAATTATGTTCAGATCCTCCGAAGACAAAAACTGCCCCGAGATAACAAATGAAATGTGCAGATGTATTTGTTTCTCAGATTATGACATGCCACACTGACTGAAGGAAGCCCTGAACATTAACATAGATAAGCCTATTTTTACGTTTTTATCGCAGCTTGACGCTGGCTGTAATCCAAATTTGTGTTTGAAAGTCGTACATGCGTTTTGCTCTTTCAAGATCTCAAATTATTAATTTATTAACCTGTGTAATTAGCCTGTTATCTTGGGAAGCATTTATCTCATGATAGCACCATAAATTATTAGAGAGCTTGAGAAAACAAGTCAGATTAACATGTTATCATAGGAAAATGGAGTGGATGAAATAAATGGAGTGAATAATATGTGCTTCCATAGTTAGAGTGTGTACTTGCATGTGTGTAAGATGAATAAGTGTAAGTGGCATTATAATTGCTGTGATGCATGGGGCCGGTGTGAAGGTGGCTTTAATGGACATGCAGCACTGTGGATGGGAATAAACCAATTGGTTTGCACAGCAGCCTGAACAAACTGTTTGATTATTTTTAATTATCAGCAGAATTGCTCATTTCCTTTCGCCTCGAACTGTTCTCTGAGCTCCCTGCAACAGAGTCCGTTTTAACTGCACGTGGGTGAGTCTTTACATGAGCGCCGTGACTCAGAGATCAAAGGGTCAAACATCTTTTGGCTCATGCATGGCTTGAGAGCAGAGTTAAAACCATGGCAACGTGGCGACACATAATTCTATGATTAAAACCATAGGCAAGCGCTGCCGGGGCCTGGCAGCAGGGATTCCTCTGTGCCTGGACTTAGTCATGACACGAAGACAACACACACACACACACACACACACACACACACACATAGGATCACACCACGACTGGAAGAGACTCACCGTCGGTTCAAACTGTAAACGGAGACAGATGCACAGAGCACTGCCTACAGAAATGAAGCCTCAGGTCTCCCATAATGATTTCAGCTTCTCAGTTTTATCACCGGCCTTGTGAGTCTGATTGTATTACAGAGTCTTTTAAACTTGGTTGGTTTCCAATCAGAGCGGCTTTTCTTTCACAGGGAAAGATATTCAGACACAGAGACAGACTGTAGCTCTGATGGGATTACTTTTACAGGAGAGGGTCAGGTAATGTAATTTTGGCTGGTTTAACTCTCATGATTTTGGTCCTGTGAGAAACAACAGTATTTGTCATTGTTACAGGATGTGCGTGTGTCAGCAGGAGTAGTAGTTAAAGGAAAAAAAAACACCCAAAAAAATACAAAAGACAACAAGCCACTGTTTCTCACCAAACTCCCACATTGCCAATTATCGTGCCTGTCTGGATTAACAGTCTGGGTCTGATGCAAAAGTTGGACACAATTAAACCACAGTTCCTCTCATTCTGACTTTGACTGTATAAATTTAGTGCATGACATTGATTCTTAGTCATTTTTTGGGGTGAAAAATTGGAATACATTGATGCCGTAGTGACTGTATATTAGAAGACATGCGATCTGAAGAGCTGCATTAGCAGCATTATAAGTCTGCACAGCTCAATAGAGGCTTTATCACGGTGCTTTTTGTACATTCAAGAAAACCCACATATTAATTTAATTGAACGTAATGCTAATTGATTCAAACATGAGGTCATACATGTTCTGCACACTGTAATGCATTTGAGGCACTTTACTCTGCTCTTGAATAGAGGGAACATGGATGATAAAGTAGATATCAATTGATTTTTTTTCTCGTCATTTTTCATTTCCAGCAAGCACCAGAAATGACTTGGTAGTGAGGTAAAACTTATTCAGAAACAGTTCTTTCATTAGGCGCAGTGAATAATACGGTAATTTGTCTCGGTAACATTACGGCAGGTGTATAAAGGGTTTATGTTCCTGTGGGTCTGGAAAGTTATTGAGTTTATTCCAGGCAGGGAAAGTCGGGGAATTTAGTAAATCCTTGGAATAAGGCATGGCATATTGTGGCAGCCTTGAAAAAATTTGCAACCATTACCGTAAACTAATATATCTATTTTTTTTTCCTGTTGTCCACTTTACATTCCTTTCCCCCGCAGAATAAAAGAGAATAATACACTTTAATAAGACATCTGAATCTGAAGTGGGTTCAAAATGTTTGTCTAGAGAAAAAAAAACTTGTTTTGCATGTCTATAGGTCATGGGAATTGAAGATTTTAGTCATGGAAAGTCGGGAAATGTTACGTTTGACTAGCGCAGGTTGTCCCGGGACAGCGAGGTGTCAGACGTACGACAGATCAATGTTAAACACCCGCTGTGTGTGAGCAGCTTGCTTGGTAAGATGGCGTAGTACTTGCACTTGCTTGTCTCACGAATGGAGTGTGTAAAGGCTCTCAGGTTCAGACGTTGTTTGTCCCATCAGGCCGTGGGCTAATGCTCCTGGCTCTGGGCCATACTCTGGTAAAGGCCTTATTCGTGGTAAAGCTGTTTACGTGAACCGCCGAGGCCTTTACCACCAATAAACCAATTAAAAGAATATTTGCATCCACCTGTGGCCGTCCACCTACTGACACAGGAGTCTGCCAGCAACAAGGCATGAAAAGTTTCAATCGGCAGCTGCCCGCTCTCTGTTTGACAAAACAATCTGCTGTGACACAGGAAAGACATTATAATGGTAATGGTAGATTCTGCTCGCCATCATGTTTTTGTCGCCGTGCAGGTCTGAGACTGTGACAGCCAAAGAGTGAGAGCAGTCAGCTGCTTTCATGCCACAGCAAAATGTTTAATATTGGAGTACGCCAGGATTTTAGTCGCGTTTCACACACAGAATATGAGCATATATTCGACCCAAAACCAAGTGACTGGAGTTCCTGTAGCTCTTGTCTCCCTGCGCCGCTTCAGCCCACCCTCGTGTGCCACTGTGTTACGGTGCTTTTCCAGAAATAATTACACATTTTGAGTTGTAGAATTATAATATGGTTGGAGAAACTGAATACAAAATGTTCTCCCTTCCCTCAACAATGAACGTTGGAGTGCAGTTGTGCAGGGCTCTTCACCCTGAATGGCTCCATGAAGCTGC